>NW_027331947.1:2383964-2683964 GCF_048418815.1 Hemitrygon akajei
CTCTTTCTCAGTGGCCAAAACACCATCTCTCCCCCAACAAGCCCTCCATAAGCCTCCCGCGCACTTTTCCAGGGTAGTTCCAGGACGCAAAATACATTGCACCCTGCGTTCCACTTTCACCGACCGAAACAGGGCGTTGTCCGAGGCTGGAGAGGCAGCCGCCTTTGCATAACTCCCCGAAGGGCTGCGACTCCCTGTAGACCGGTCCGGCATGTTACTTCTGTGTCGGAATCGAGAATGATACGGTGGTGGTGCTGCTTATAAAGTCCTGGAGCGAGTTGAGTAACTGGCGGGAAAAGTTTGTACTCGACAGTACCTTGCTGGCTCAGTGCCAGAAATTCCAACGCCAGGAAAGGCTCCGTTAGTCCTGCAGAACTTCCAGGGCCGTGAGAGGTCGAGACGTCTCAATCGATGTTTCGGCTCCTACACCGAACGAGAATCCCGACGATAGAGATGGAAGGAGGTTGTCCCGATGTCAGTGAGGGAACAAGGGCGTTTTGTCTCCGGTTTTTTGGAGCAACCCGGCTTCCTGGCGAGTTGCCGGCGGCCACAGCTGGGTGCTACACAGTTCGCAGCCGTCAACGAACCCCGTCCAAACTGGTAGAAAAACTCCAAGCGAAGCTTCCACACTAAACCAGCCACTCACTTAGATGTTCAAGAGACGTTTCAAACCAATTTCCAAGTAAATCACGACCTTCATAAAGCAGTTTTTCCTCGATTTTTCCCAGCGCAATCAAAACAGCTCCACTCTGTGTCTGACCCCGGGAGTGTGCGGTGGGACGGTATGGAGGGAAATTCACTCTGTGTCTGACCCCGGGAGTGTGTGACGTGACGGTGTGGAGGGAGATTCACTCTGTGTCTGACCCCGGGAGTGTGTGACGGGACGGTGTGGAGGGAGATTCACTCTCAGTCTGACCCCGGGAGAGTGTGATGGGACGGTGCGGAGGGAGATTGTCTCTGTGTCTGAACCCGGGAGTGTGTGAAGGGACGGTGTGGAGGGGAAATTCACTCTGTGTCTGACCCCGGGAGTGTGTGAAGGGACGGTGTGGAGGGAGATTCACCCTGTGTCTGATCCGCAGTGAGTGTGATGGTACCGTTTGGAGGGAGCTTTACTCTTTGACTGACCCCGAGAGTGTGTGTTTGGTCGGTGCAGAGGGAGCTTCACTCTGTGTCTGCCCCGGGAGTTTGTGATGGGATGATTTTGAAGGAGCTTCACTCTGTGTCCTATCCCAAGATTGTGTGATGGGACACTGTGGAGGGAGATACAATCTGTGTCTGACCTCAGGAGTGTCTAATGGGAGAAGTGGACAGAACTTCTCTCTGAGTATTACCATGGGTGTGTGTAATGGGACGATGAGGGGGAAGATTAACTATGTGTCGGACTCTGGGAGTGTGTGATGGGACTGTGGGAGGCAGATTCACTCTGTGTCTGATCCGCAGTGAGTGTAATGGTACCGTTTAGAGGGAGCTTTACTCTTTGACTGACCCCAAGAGTGTGTGATTGGTCGGTGCAGAGGGAGCTTCACTCTGTGTCTGCCCCGGGGAGTTTGTGATGGGATGATTTTGAAGGAGCTTCACTCTGTGTCCTACCCCAAGATTGTGTGATGGGACACTGTGGAGGGAGATACAATCTGTGTCTGACCTCAGGAGTGTCTAATGGGAGAAGTGGACAGAACTTCTCTCTGAGTATTACCATGGTGTGTGTAATGGGACGATGAGGGGGAAGATTAACTATGTGTCGGACTCTGGGAGTGTGTGATGGGACTGTGGGAGGCAGATTCACTCTGTGTCTGATCCGCAGTGAGTGTAATGGTACCGTTTAGAGGGAGCTTTACTCTTTGACTGACCCCGAGAGTGTGTGATTGGTCGGTGCAGAGGGAGCTTCACTCTGTGTCTGCCCCGGAGTTTGTGATGGGATGATTTTGAAGGAGCTTCACTCTGTGTCCTACCCCAAGATTGTGTGATGGGACACTGTGGAGGGAGATACAATCTGTGTCTGACCTCAGGAGTGTCTAATGGGAGAAGTGGACAGAACTTCTCTCTGAGTATTACCATGGGTGTGTGTAATGGGGACGATGAGGGGGAAGATTAACTATGTGTCGGACTCTGGGAGTGTGTGATGGGACTGTGGGAGGCAGATTCACTGTGTCTGACCCCGGAAGTGTGTGATGCTACAATGTAGAGGGGAGATTCAGTCTGTGTCTGACCCCGGGTGTGTGTGATGGGACAGGCCATCTTGGCCCTTCTCGTCCTTGCTAGACACTCACTCTCTACCATGTCTCACCGACCTGCACTCACCCCATAACTCTCCTTTCCTTTCCTGTCCATATACCAATCCAATTTTACTTTAAATGACAATGCCGAACCTGCCTCTTCTACTGGAAGCTCATTCCACACAGCTACCACTCTGAGTAAAGAAATTCCCCCTTATGTTACCCCTAAATTTCTGCCCCCTAACTCTCAAGTCATGTCCTCTTGTTTGGATCTCCCCTCATCTCAATGGAAAAAGCCTATCCATGTCAACCTCTATCACCCTCATAATTTTAAATACCTCTATCAAGTCCCCTTTCAACCTTCTACGCTCCAAAGAATAAATACCTAACTTGTTCAGCCTTTCCCTGTAACTTAGGTGCTGAAACCCAGGTAACATTCTAGTAAATCTTCTCCTGTACTCTCTCTGTTTTGTTGACATCCTTCCTATAATTCCGTGACCAGAACTGTACACAATACTCCAAATTTGGCCTTACCAATGCCTTGTACAATTTTAACATTACATCCCAACTCCTATACTCAGTGCTCTGATTTATAAAGGCCAGCATACCAAAAGCTTTCTTCACCACCCTATCCACAGGAGATTCCACCTTCAGGGAACTATGCACCATTATTCCGAGATCACCCTATTCTACTGCATTTTCCAATGCTCTACCATTTATTGTGTATGTTGTACTGCATTCCCCAATGTCCTACCATTTACCATGTATTATTTCAGTTCATCGGTGCTGGGGGCAGCAGTAACCCCAGGTCACTGTTTCTCCTTTAATGAGACTAAAGTTCGACACCAAGATGGGAAGTTACAGCAGTTTATTGACATCATTATGACAAATGTAAATCGACTTACTCACAGTCACACACAATTAACTGACCAGCGACAACGAGTGACAGTTTCAATAATCAGTCCCGTTTCTCACCGTCACTCTGCATCGGGGAACCGATGAATATAAAATCACACTTCAGGGCCGTGTCCGGGATCGCTGCAGATCCAGGGTCACTGCCGAGGGGATTTGTCAATTTAACATCATTATATCGGCCAGGCTGCCGAATGCACCATCCTCAGCAAAGGGAGCAAAAGGATTCTCTCCCGGGATAATCCCACCCCGGGACACCAGTGTCCCAGACTGAGCCCGGCGCCCGGGGCTCTTCCTGTCTGGGTAATTCCCCGGGGTGTCACGTGGGAGTCTCGGACATGCACATCCGGCGGAAGCTGCCCCGCCGGACAACAGGCGGAAACTCATCACTGCGGGACCGTTCCGAGCGACACACAGCGAGAGACCTGAGCTGGTTCCGTTAAAACCGTTGGGAATCACCCCCGGCATGCTGCCATTAAAGGTAAGGGTGGGAGTTAAAGGGGAGGGTGGGAAATCGGCCAAAATGTCCCCATCCCGCGGGTGGGGATGTTCACACATTCAGATGTTCACACGGGTCACTCTCAGTCCGGGTCTGGGTTCCTGCAGAGATCTCAGTTCCTTCTCCCCGGTCTCACTGAACCGATTCCTCTCCAGCCTGAAACAAATGGGAGAATAAAGATGAAATAAACAGATTACACAACAGTGTCAGTAACAGGGGACTGGGGATTAATGTTTCAACAACACTCACAGACAAATATCACCAGAAAACCCGCGGATCTGCTGATATTTTATCACATTGAACATTAACACAACACTCACCGGATCAGCTCCAGACTCGGGAGGGGTCAGTATGAGGCGGCGGAGAGCGGGGACAGATCGGTCTGTCAGCCAGTTTGATCCCAGGTCCAGCCCCGTCAGTGATGGGTTTGTACTGAGAGCAGAGACGAATCCTCGGCACCAGAATCTGTGAGACCAACACCCCACAGCCTAGAGATGAGAGAGAGTGAGGGTGAAGGACACAGAGAGACAGGAGACGGTACAAATCCCCAGTGTTTATCAGTAACACAATTACTGATCACATTAATGTTCAGTGTCAGACACCCAGTGACTGTAAACACAATCTCCAACAGTCTGGTACTTACCACAGTCCCTGCATTTTCCACTCTGGGTTCCTCAGAGCCGCAGACACCAGTTTCACTCCTGAATCTCCCAGTTTATTACCACTCAGGCCCAGCTCCGTCAGTGATGGGTTTGTACTGAGAGCGGAGGCGAGATCCTCGGCACCAGAATCTGTGAGACCGACACCCCACAGCCTGGAGATGAGAGAGAGTGAGGGTGAAGGACAGAGAGAGACAGGAGACGGATACAAATCCCCAGTGTTTATCAGTAACACAATTACTTATCACATTAATGTTCAGTGTCAGACACCCAGTGACTGTAAACACAATCCCCCACAGTCTGGTACATACCACAGCGTCTGTATTTTACACTCCGGGTTCCTCAGAGCCGCAGACACCAGTTTCACTCCTGAATCTCCCAGGTTATTCTGCCCAAGTCTAAACACAAATAGACAGATTGATGAACAAAGTGATTCAAACCATGGGTCTGAGGGAATTTCTCTCACTTGGATATTTCAGGAAACATTAAACCCTTCAGTAAATCACTGAGCGGAGTTCCCATCACTGTCAATGTCCCTCCCTGACCAGCTCCAGGGTATTTGCCAAATGTCAGTAATTTAGTGAAATAGTGAAATAGACCGACCCGAGCTAAAGGGATGGGGAAGAGAGATACCACAGGAGGAAGGGGATGGGAAATCCACCAGGAAGAAAGGGGGTGGGAAGATAAATCCCACAGGAGGCAGGAGCATGGGGGAAGAGAGATCTGATAGGAGAGGGGGGGACGGGGAAGAGAGATCATACAGGAGGATGGGGGATGGAGTAGGAGAAATACCTCAGGAGGAATGGAGATGGGAACGAGAGATCCCACAGGAAGAGGGGGCATGGGAACAGAGGACCCACAGGAGGAAGGGGGATGGGGAAGAGAGATCCCACAGGAGGAAGGGTGATGGTGAAGAGAAATCCCACAGGAGGAAGGGGGATGGGGAGAGAAAGATCCCACAGGAGGTAAAGGGATGGGGAAGTGAGATCCCACAGGAGGAAGGGGGATGGTGAAGAGATATCCCACATGAGGAGATCGGATGGACAAGCGAAACAAAAGCAGGACTGGAGATTTAGAAGGGAGATCCCACAAGAAGAGTGAGGAATGGGAACAGAGGACGCACAGGAAGATGGGGGATGGGAACAGAGGACGCACAGGAAGATGGGGGATGGGGAAAGAGATCCCAGAGGGAGGAAGGGGGATGGGGAAGAGAGATCCCACAGGATCAAAGGGGGTGTCGAAGATAAATCTCCCGTGAGGAAGGGGATAGGGAAGAGCGACTCATAGGAGAAGGGAGATGGGTAAGAGAGAACCCAAGGAGGAAAAGGGAAGGGGGAAGCTAGATCCCACATAAGATGGGGGAAAGGGAAGATAGATCCCACAGGAGGAAGCTGAATGGGGAAGGGGAAAATAATCGATTCCACTGGAGGAGTGGGGTTGGGGAACAGAGTCCCCAGCGGAGGAAGGAGGCTTCGGAAGAGATTTCTCACGGGAGGAAGGGGGATGGGTAAGGGAGATCCCACAGGAGGAAGGGGGGATGGGGAAGAGAGATCTCACTGGAGGAAGGGGGATGGGGAAGAGAGATCCCACAGGAGGAAGGGGGATGGGGAAGAGAGATCCCACATGAGGCAGGGGAATGGGGTAGATATCCCAAAGGAGGAAGGGGGATGGGGAAGAGATCCCAGAGGAGGAAGGGTGATGGTGAAGAGAAATCCCACAGGAGGAAGGGTGATGGTGAAGAGAAATCCCACAGGAGGAAGGGGGATGGGAAAACGAGATCTCACAGGTGGATTGCTACCCATGCCACGTGCTAGTGAGGCTAGAAATAGGAAGATAATGCAGCTAAATACGTGGCTGAGGGGATGATGCATGAGGGAGGGTTTCATGTTTCTGGACAATTGGAATTTCTTCCAGGGGAGGTGGGACCCGTTCGAATTGGATAGTTTGCACGTGAACTGGAGGGGACTAACATCCTTGCCAGTAGGTTAGCAAGTTTTGCTCCGGGGTGGGAGGGGGGGTGCAGAGTGTTAGAGCAGATAGTGAGGTGGAGGAGGATAAGGGTCATGCGAGGACTGCTTGTATAGACAGATATCAATGGGTTTTTTTGTCATAGAAATGTTCTCAGGTGCATCTATTTCAATGCAAGGAGTATTGTAGGTAAGGCAGATGAGTTTAAGGTGTGGATTGGCACATGATGATTTCGACATTATTGCTATTAGTAAGACTTGGTTTGCAGGAGGGTCAGGACTGGCAGCTTCATGTTCCGAGGTTCTGTTGTTTCAGACGTGATAGGGGGGAGGGATGAAAGGGGGAGGAGTGGCATTACCAACTCAGGGAGAATATCACAGCGTGCGTAGACGGGTCATCCCAGAGGGGTTCGTCTACAGAGGCCATATGGGTGGAGCTGAGGAACGGGAAAAGGTGTGACCACACTAATAGGGTTGTATTATAGACCGCCCAATAGTCAGAGAGAATTGGAGGAGCAAATCTGTAGAGAGTTAGTACACCAATGTAAGAAACAGAAAGTTGTAATCATAGGGGATTTTAACTTTCCACATATTGACTGAGACCCCCCCCTCTGAGAAAGGGTTAGTTGGCATGGAGTTTGTCAAATGTGTTCAGGAAAGTTTTCTAAATCAATACATTGAGGTACCAACGAGAGAGGGTGCAGTACCTGATCTCCTATTAAGGAACCAGACAGGTCAGGTGACAGAAGTATATGTAAGCAAACATTTTGGGTCCAGTGACCATAATGTCATTAGTTTCAAGACAATTATGGATAAGGATAGGACTGGTCCACCAGTTTAGGTTCTGAATTGGAGAAGGGCCAATTTTGTGGAAATGAGAGAGGATCTGGGAAAAGTGGATTGGGATAAGTTGTTTTCTGGCAAGGATATGTTCAGTAAGTGGAAGGCTTTCAAGGGTCAAATTTTGAGAGTGCAGTGTTCGCATGTTCCTGCCAGGATTAAAGTCAAAGTTAACAGGAATAGTGAACCTTGGTTTTCAAGGGGATATTGGCGATCTGGTTAAGTAGGTGTTTAGCAGGTATAAGCAACAAGGAACAAATGAGGTAGATAAATCTCCAGGCCCTGACATGATATTTCCTCGGACCTTGAGAGAGACTAATGTAGAAATTGCAGGGGCCCTGGCAGAAATATTTAAATGTCCTCAGTGCCGGAGTATTGGAGGGTAGTTCATGTAGTTCTGTTGTTTGAAAAAGGCTCCAAAAGTACACCAGGTAATTACAGGCCAGTAAGTCTGACATCAGTAGTAGGTAAATTATCAGAAGGTGTTCTGAGAGATCGGATATAGAAGGATTTGGACAGCCAAGGGCTGATAAAACATGGCTTTGTATGTGGTAGATCACGTTTAATGAATCTTGTAGTGTTTTTCGAGGAGGTTACCAAGAATGCATATGAAGGAAAGGCTGTGGATGTTGTCTACATTGACTTTTGTAAGGCCTTTGAAAAGGTCCCACTTAATAAGTTAGTTCAAAAGTTTCATACACTAGGTACCAATGGAGAGGTTGTAAACTGGATTTGAAATTGGCTGTGTCGGAGAAGACAGATGATTGCTTCTCAGACTGGAGGCCTGTGACTAGGGTTGGGCCTCAGGGATCTGTGCTGGGACCATTGTTGTTGGTTGTCTATATCAATGATCTAGATGATAATGTGATAAATTGGATCAGCAGGTTTGCTGATGACACTAAGATGGAGGGGTTGTGGACAGCGAGGAAAGCTTTCAAAACTTGCAGAGGGATCTGGACCAACTGGAAGAATGGGCCAGAAAATGGCAGATGAAATTTATATCATATAACTTATAACCATTTAACAATTACAGCACGGAAACAGGCCATCTCGGCCCTTCTAGTACATGCCGAACGCTTACTCTCACCTAGTCCCAGCTACCTGCACTCAGCCCATAACCCTCCATTCCATTCCTTTCCTGTCCGTATACCTATCCAATTTTACTTTAAATGACAAAATCGAAACTGCCTCTACCACTTCAACTGGAAGCTTGTTCCACACAGCTACCACTCTCTGAGTAAAGAAGTTCCCCCCTCGTGTTACCCCTAAACTTTTTCCCCTTCACTCTCAACACATTCCCTCTTGTTCTGACCTCCCTTACTCTCAATTGAAAAAGACTATCCATGTCAACTCTGTCTATCCCCCCTCATAATTTTTAAATACCTCTATCAAGTCCCCCCTCAACCTTCTACGCTCCAAAGAATAAAGACGTAACTTGCTCAACCTTTCTCTGTAACTTCGGTGCTGAAACCCAGGTATCATTCTAGTAAATCTCCTCTGTACTCTCGCTATTTTGTTGAAATCGTTCCTATAATTTGGTGACCAGAACAATACACAATACTCCAAATTTGGCCTTACCAATGCCTTGTACAATTTTAACATTACATCCCAACTCCTATACTCCATACTCTGATTTATAAAGGCCAGCATACCAAAAGCTTTCTTCACCACCCTATCCACATGAGATTCCACCTTCAGGGAACTATGCACCATTATTCCTAGATCACCCTGTTCTACTGAATTCCTCAAAGTCCTACCATTTACCATGTATGTCCTATTTGGATTATTCCTACCAAAATGTATCACCTCACACATATCAACATTAAACTCCATCTGCCATCTTTCAGCCCACTCTTCTAACTGGCCTAAATCTTTGAACAACAAGCTTTGAAAACCTTCATTATCCACAACGCCACCTACGTTAGTTTCATCTGCATACTTACTAATCCAATTTACCATTCCATCATCCAGATCATTAATGTATATGACAAACAACATTGACCCAGTACAGATCCCTGAGGCACACCACTAGTCACCACTTTAATGCAGACAAGTGTGAGGTGTTGTATTTTGGAAGGACAGATCAAGGTAGGACATACACAGTAAATGGGAGGGCACTGAGGAGTGTGGAGGAACAAAGGGATCTGGGAGTTCAGATACATAATTCCCTGAAAGTGGGTGTCACAGATAGACAGGTTTATACAAAAGTCTTTTGATATCCTGGCATTCCTAAATCAAAGTACTAAGTATAGGAGGTGGGATGTTATGGTGAGATTGTAGAGGATAATGGTGAGGCCAAGTTTTTAAATATTTTGTGCAGTTCTGGTCACCTAACTATAGGAAAGATATCAGTAAGATTGAAAGAGTGTTGAGAAGATTTACTAGGATGTTGCCAGGTCTTCAGGAGTTGAGTTACAAGGAAAGATTGAACAGGTTAAGGACTTTATTCCTTGGAGCGCAGAAGAATGAGGGGAGATTTGATAGAAGGTTACAAAACTCTGAGGGGGTGTAGACAGGGTAGGTGCGAATGGGCTCTTTCCACATAGATTAAAAGAGATAAATTACAAGAGGACTTGGCTTCAGGGTGAAAGGGGAAAGGTCTAGGGGGAAATTCTTCACAGAGGGTGGTGAGAGTGTGGAACGAGCTGCCATTTGATGAAGAAAATGCGGACTCACTCTTAAGCTTTAAGCATAAATTGGATAGATACATGGATGGGAGAGGTCTGGAGGGTTATGGACTGGTACAGGTCAATGGGGACAAGCGGAATAAAGCGGAAGGGCCGAATAGCTTGTTTTCTGTGTGATGGTGTTTTATGATTCTATGAAGGGGTGTGGGGAGGAGAGTTCACTCAGGCGGAAGGGCGAATGGGAAGAGAGCTCCCACAGGAAGGGAGATGAGGAAGGGATATCCCACAGGAGGATGTGGGTAGGTGAAGAGAGATCCCACAGGAGGAAAGGGGATGGGGGAGGGGATCCCACAGGAGGAATGGGGATGTGGAAGATAAATCCCACAGCAGGATGAGGGATGGGAAGAGAAATCCCACGGGAGGAAGGGGGAAGGAGAGAGAGGGATTAAACAGGATGAAGGGGGAAGGGGTTGAGAGATCAGCCAGGAGGAAGAGGGATGTGGAAGAGAAATTCCACAGCAGGATGGGGCATGCTGAAGAGAGATCCGACAGGAAGTGGCGGGTATTCGGACAGAGGCCCTATAGGAGTAACGGGATGGGGAAGAGAGATCCCACAGGATGAAGGGGGATGGGGAAGAGAAATTCCACAGGAGGATGGGGCATGCCAAAGAGAGATCCGACAGAAGTGGCGGGTATTCGAACAGAGGCCCTACAGGAGTAAGGGGATGGGGAATAGAGATCCCACAGGAGGAAGTGGGATGGGGAAGAGAGATCCCACAGGAGGAAGGGGGATGGGGAAGAGAGATCCCACAGGAGGAAGGGGGTAAGAAAGACAGATTCCACAGGAAGAGGGGGAATGGGAACAGAGCCACGAATGAAGGAATGGGGATGGTGAAGAGAGAGCCCACAGGAGGAGGTCGGATGGACGAGCGAACCAAAAGCAGGAATGGGGATGTAGAAGGGAGATCCCACAAGAAGAGAGAGGGATGGGAACATTGGACCCACAGGAGGATGGGGGAAGGGGAAAAGAGATACCAGAGGAGCAAGGGGGATGGGGGAAGAGAGATCCCACAGGAAGAAAGGGGGTGTCCGAGATAAATAGCACATGAGGAAGGGGATAGGGAAGAGCGATCTCATAGAAGTGAGATGGGGTAGAGATCCCACAGGAGGAAGGGGGATGGGGAAGGGAGATCCAACAGCAGGAAGTTGTTGGGGGAGAGAGCCCATAGGAGGAAGTGGAATGTGGAAGAGATGTCCAACAGAAGGAAGAGGATGGGAAAGAGAGAACCCATAGGAGGAAAGCTGGTGGGGAAGATAAATCCCACAGGAGTAGGGAGCATGTGGAAGAGAGATCTGATAGAAAAAGGGGGGGACGTGGAAGAGAGATCATACTGGAGGGTGGCGGATGAGCAGAGAGATACCTCAGGAGGAATGGGGATGGGAAGGAGAGATCCCACAGGAAGTGGGAACATGGAACAGAGGAACCACAGGAGGAAGAGGAGTGGGGAAGAGAGATCCCCACCTGAGTAAGGGGGTTGGGAACGAGAGCCCAGAGGAGGAAGTGGAATGTGGAAGAGAGATCCAACAGAAGGAAGAGGGTTGGGGAAGAGAAATTCCACAGGAGGATGGGGCATGCCGAAGAGAGATCCGACAGAAAGAGGCGGGTATTCGAACCGACGCCCTACAGGAGTAAGGGGATGGGAAATTGAGATCCCACAGGAGGAAGGGGGATGGGGAAGTGAGATCCCACTGGAGGAAGGGGGATAAGAAAGACAGATTCCACAGGAAGAGGGGAATGGGAACAGAGCCGCGAATGAAGGAATGGTGATGGTGAAGATAGAGCCCACAGGAGGAGGTTGGATGGACGAGCGAACCAAAAGCAGGAATGGGGATGTAGAAGGGAGATCCCACAAGAAGAGTCAGGGATGGGAACATTGGACCCAAAGGAGGATGGGGGATGGGGGAAAAGAGATACTAGAGGAGCAAGGGGGATGGGGGGAAGAGAGATCCCAAAGGAAAGAAAGAGGGTGTCGAAGATAAATACCACATGAGGAAGGGGATAGGGAAGAGCGATCTCATAGAAGTGAGATGGGGTAGAGATCCCACAGGAGGAAGGGGGATGGGGGAAGGGAGATCCAACAGCAGGAAGTTGTTGGGGAGAGAGCCCATAGGAGGAAGTGGAATGTGGAAGAGATGTCCAACAGAAGGAAGAGGATGGGAAAGAGAGAACCCATAGGAGGAAAGCTGGTGGGGAAGATAAATCCCACAGGAGGAAGGAGCATGGGGAAGAGAGATCTGATAGAAAAAGGGGGGACGTGGAAGAGAGATCATACTGGAGGGTGGCGGATGAGCAGGAGAGATACCTCAGGAGGAATGGGGATTGGAAGGAGAGATCCCACAGGAAGTGGGAACATGGAACAGAGGAACCACAGGAGGAAGAGGAGTGGGGAAGAGAGATCCCACCTGAGTAAGGGGGTTGGGAACGAGAGCCCAGAGGAGGAAGTGGAATGTGGAAGAGAGATCCAACAGCAGGAAGAGGGTTGGGGAAGAGAAATTCCACAGGAGGATGGGGCATGCCGAAGAGAGATCCGACAGAAAGAGGCGGGTATTCGAACCGAAGCCCTACAGGAGTAAGGGGATGGGAAATTGAGATCCCACAGGAGGAAGGGGGATAAGAAAGACAGATTCCACAGGAAGAGGGGAATGGGAACAGAGCCGCGAATGAAGGAATGGTGATGGTGAAGATAGAGCCCACAGGAGGAGGTTGGATGGACGAGCGAACCAAAAGCAGGAGTGGGGATGTAGAAGGGAGATCCCACAAGAAGAGTCAGGGATGGGAACATTGGACCCAAAGGAGGATGGGGGATGGGGAAAAGAGATACTAGAGGAGCAAGGGGATGGGGAAAAGAGATCCCACAGGAAGAAAGAGGGTGTCGAAGATAAATACCACATGAGGAAGGGGATAGGGAAGAGCGATCTCATAGAAGTGAGATGAGGAAGAGATATCCCACGGGAGGAAGGGGAATGGGGAAAAGAGATCCCACGGTGGGAATAGGATTGGGGAAGAGAGATCCCACAGGTGGAAGGGGGATGGGAAAGAGAGATCCCACAGGAGGATGGGGGATGGGGAAGAGAGATTCCACAGGAGGAAGGGGGATGGGACAGAGAGATGCCACAAGAGGAAGGGGGATGGGGAAGAGTGATCCCACAGGAGGAAGGGGGATGGGAAAGAGAGATCCCACAGGAGGATGGGGGATGGGAAAGAGAGATCCGACAGAAGGATGGGGGATGGGGAAGAGAGATTCCACAGGAGTAAAGGGATGGGGAAAGGAGATCCTTCAGGAGGAAGCGGGATGGGGAAGAGAGATCCCACAGGAGGAAGGGGGATGGTGAAGAGAGAGCCCACAGGAGGAGGTCAGATGGACGAGCGAATCAAAAATAGGAATGGGGATGTAGAAGGAAGATCCCACAAGAAGTGTGAGGGATGGGAACACTGGACCCACAGGAGGATGGGGGATGGGGAAAAGAGATACCAAAGGAGCAAGCGGGATTGGGAAGAGAGATCCCACAGGAAGAAAGGGGGTGTTGAAGATAAATAGCACATGAGGAAGGGGTAGGGAAGAGCGATCTCATAGAACTGAGATGGGGAAGAGAGATCCAACAGGAGGAAGGGGGATGTGGAAGTGTTCCCACAGGAGGAAGGGGGATGGGGAAGAGAGATCCCACAGGAGGAAGGGGGATGGGGAAGAGTGATCCCACAGGAGGAAGGGCGATGGGGAAGAGAAATCCCACGGGAGGAAGGGGGAAGGAGAGAGTGGGATTAAACAGCATGAAGGGGGAGGGGTTGAGAGACTGGCCAGGAGGAAGAGGGATGTGGAAGGGAGATCCTACAGGAGGATGGGCATCCCGGAGAGATCTGACAGGAAGTGGCAGGTATTCAAACCAAGGCCCTACAGGAGTAAGGGGATGGGGAAAAGAGATCGCACAGGAGCAAGCGGGATGGGGAAGAGAAATCCACAGGAGGAAGGGAGATAAGACAGATGCCACAGACAGAGGGGAATGGGAACAGAGCCGCGAATGAAGGAATGGGGATGGTGAAGAGAGAGCCCACAGGAGGAGGTCAGATGGACGAGTGAACCAAAAGCAGGAATGGGGAAGTAGAAGCGAGATTCCACAAGAAGAATGAGGGATGGGAACATTAGACCCACAGGAGGATGGGGGATGGGGAAAAGAGATACTAGAGGAGCAAGGGGGATGGGGAAGAGAGATCCCAAAGGAAGAAAGAGGGTGTCGAAGATAAATACCACATGAGGAACGGGATAGGGAAGTGCGATCTCATAGAAGTGAGATGGGGTAGAGATCCCACAGGAGGAAGGGGGATGGGGAAGGGAGATCCAACAGCAGGAAGTTGTAGGGGGAGAGAGCCCATAGGAGGAAGTGGAATGTGGAAGAGATGTCCAACAGAAGGAAGAGGATGGGAAAGAGAGAACCCATAGGAGGAAAGCTGGTGGGGAAGATAAATCCCACAGGAGGAAGGAGCATGGGGAAGAGAGATCTGATAGAAAAAGGGGGGACGTGGAAGAGAGATCATACTGGAGGGTGGCGGATGAGCAGGAGAGATACCTCAGGAGGAATGGGGATGGGAAGGAGAGATCCCACAGGAAGTGGGAACATGGAACAGAGGAACCACAGGAGGAAGAGGAGTGGGGAAGAGAGATCCCACCTGAGTAAGGGGGTTGGGAACGAGAGCCCAGAGGAGGAAGTGGAATGTGGAAGAGAGATCCAACAGAAGGAAGAGGATTGGGGAAGAGAAATTCCACAGGAGGATGGGGCATGCCGACGAGAGATCCAACAGGAAGTGGCGGGTATTCGAACCGAGACCCTACAGGAGTAAGGGGATGGGAAAATGAGATCCCACAGGAGGAAGGGGGATGGGGAAGTGAGATCCCACTGGAGGAAGGGGGATAAGAAAGACAGATTCCACAGGAAGAGGGGAATGGGAACAGAGCCGCGAATGAAGGAATGGTGATGGTGAAGATAGAGCCCACAGGAGGAGGTCGGATGGACGAGCGAACCAAAAGCAGGAATGGGGATGTAGAAGGGAGATCCCACAAGAAGAGTCAGGGATGGGAACATTGGACCCAAAGGAGGATGGGGGATGGGGAAAAGAGATACTAGAGGAGCAAGGGGATGGGGAAAAGAGATCCCACAGGAAGAAAGAGGGTGTCGAAGATAAATACCACATGAGGAAGGGGATAGGGAAGAGCGATCTCATAGAAGTGAGATGGGGAATCGAGATCCCACAGGAGGAAGGAGGATGGGGAAGTGATCCCACAGAAGGGGGATGGGGAAGAGAAATCCCACGGGAGGAAGGGGGAAGGAGAGAGAGGGATTAAACAGCATGAAGGGGGAGGGGTTGAGAGTTCGGCCTGGAGGAAGAGGGATGTGGAAGGGAGATCCCACAGGAGGATGGGCATCCTGAAGAGAGATCCGACAGGAAGGAAGAGGGTGTCGAAGATAAATACCACATGAAGAAAGGGGATAGGGAAGAGCGATCTCATAGAAGTGAGATGGGGAATAGAGATCCCACAGGAGGACGGAGGATGGGGAAGTGATCCCACAGGAGAAAGGTGGATGGGGATGGAAGATCCCACAGGAGGAAGGGGGATGGGGAAGAGCGATCCCACAGGAGAAAGGGGGATGGGAAAGAGAGATCCCACAGGAGGAAGGGGGATGGGGAAGAGAGATCCCACAGGAGGAAGGGGGATGTGTAAGAGAGATCCCACAGGAGGAAGGGGGATGGGGAAGGAAGATCCCACAGGAGGAAGGGGGATGGGGAAGCAAGATCCCACAGGAGGAAGAGGGATGGGGAAAGAGATCCCACTGTGGGGAACCAGAGTGTTAGAGCAGATAGTGAGGTGGAGGTGGATAAGAGTTATGCGAGGACAGCTTGTTTAGGCAGATATCAAAGGTTTGTACGTGATAGAAATGTTCTCAGGTGCATCTATTTCAATGCAAGGAGTATTGTAGGTAAGGCAGATGAGTTTAGGGCGTGGATTGGCACGATGATATCAACATTATTTCTAAGAGTAAGACTTGGTTTGCAGGAGGGGCAGGACTGGCAGCTTCATGTTCCAGGTTTCCATTGTTTCAGACATGATAGGGGGGAGGGATGAAAGGGGGAGGAGTGGCATTACCAGTCTGGGAGAATATCACAGCTGTGCATAGATGGAACAGCCTGGAGGGCTCGTCTACAGAGGCCATATGGGTGGAGCTGAGGAACGGGAAAGGTGAGACCACATGAATAGGGTTGTATTATAGACCACCCAATAGTCAGAGAGAATCGGAGGAGCAAATCTGTAGAGAGTTAGCACACCAATGTAAGAAACAGAAACAATCCAATAGCCAGAGAGAATCGAAGGAGCAAATCTGTAGACAGGTAGCAGACCAATGTAAGAAACAGAAATTTGTAATAGTAGGGGATTTTAACTTTTCACATATTGACTGGGACTCCCACTCTGAGAAAGGGTTAGATGGCGTGGAGTTTGTCAAATGTGTTCAGGAAATTTTTCTAAATCAATATTTTAAGGTACCAATGAGAGAGGATGCAGTATCTGATCTCCTATTAGGGAATCAGACAGGTCAGGTGACAGAAGTATGTGTAAGCAAACATTTTGGGTCCAGTGACCATAATGTCATTAGTTTCAAGATAATTATGGATAAGGATAGGACTGGTCCACCAGTTAAGGTTCTGAATTGGAGAAGGGCCAATTTTGTGGAAATGAGAGAGGATCTGGGAAGAGTGGATTGGGATAAGTTGTTTTCTGGCAAGGATGTGTTCAGTAAGTGGAACGCCTTCAAGGGTGAAATTTTGAGAGTGCAGAGTTTGCATGTTCCTGCCAGGATTAAAGGCAAAGTTAACAGGAATAGTGAACCTTGGTTTTCAAGGGATATTGGCGATCTGGTTAAGTAGGTCTTTAGCAGGTATAGGCAACAAGGAACAAGTGAGGTACTTGAAGAGTATAGAAAATGTAAGGGAATACTAAAGAAGGAAATCAGGAAGGCAAAAAGACATGAGGTTGCTTTGGCAGATAATGTGAAGGTAAACCCGAAGGGTTTCTACAAGTATATTGAGAGTAAAAGGATAGTAAGGGACAAAATTGGTCCCCTAGAAGATCAGAGTGGTCGTCTATGTGTGGAGCCTCACGACATGGGGGAAGATCTTAAAAAGTTTTTTGCGTCAGTGATTACTCAGGAAACTGGCATAGTGGATATGGAATTAAGGCAAACAAACAGTAGTGTCATGGAACATATAGAGATTAAAGAGGAGGAGCTGCTTGCTGCCTTACAGTGAATAAAGGTAGATAAATCTCCGGGCCTGACATGATATTTTCTTGGACCTTGAGAGAGACTAGTGTAGAAATTGCAGGGGCCCTGGCAGAATTATTTAAAATGTCCTCAGCCACGGGTGCGGTGCCAGAGGATTGGAGTGTAGTTCATGTTGTTCCGTTGTTTGAAAAAGGCTCCAAAAGTACACCAGGTAATAACAGGCCAGTAAGCCTGACATCAGTAGTAGGTAAATTACTGGAAGGTGTTCTGAGAGATTGGATATACAAGGATTTGGACAGCCAAGGGCTGATTAAAGATAGTCAACATGGCTTTGTATGTGGTAGATCATGTTTAATGAATCATGTAGTGTTTTTTGAGGAGGTTACCAAGAATGCATATGAAGGAAAGGCTGTGGATGTTGTCTACATTGACTTTTGTAAGGCCTTTGACAAGGTCCCACATAAGAGGTTAGTTCTAAAGGTCCAGACACTAGGTATCCATGGAGAGGTTGTAAACTGGAATCTAATTGGCTGTGTCGGAGAAGACAAAGAGTGGTAGTGGATGATTGTTTCTCAGACTGGAGGCCTGTGACTAGTGGTGGACCTCAGCGATCTGTGCTGGGACCATTGTTGTTTGTTATCTATATCAATGATCTAGATGATATTGTGATAAATTGGATCAGCAAGTTTGCTGATGACACTAATATGGAGGTGTTGTGGACAGCGAGGAAGGCTTTCAAAGCTTGCAGAGGGATCTGGACCAACTGGAAGAATGGGCCAGAAAATGGCAGATGGAATTTCATGCAGACAAGTGTGAGGTGTTCCATTTTGGAAGGACAATTCAAGGTACGACATACACGATAAATGGTAGGGCATTGAAGTGTGCGGAGGAACAAAGGGATCTGGGGGTTCAGATACATAATTCCCTGAAAGTGGCGTCACAGGTAGACAGGGTTGTAAAGAAGGCTTTTGGCATCCTGGCATTCATAAATCAAAGTACTGAGTATAGGACTTGGAATATTATGGTGAGGTTGTATAAGACATTTGTGAGGTCAAATTTGGAGTATTGTGTGCAGTTCTGATCACCTAACTATAGGAAGGATATCAGTAAGTTTGAAAAAGTGCAGAGAATATTTACTAGGATGTTGCCGGGTCTTCAGGAGTTGAGTTACAAGGAAAGATTGAACAGTTTAGGACTTTATTCCTTGGAGCATAGAAGAATGAGAGGAGATTTGATAGAGGTTTACAAAATTATGAGGGTATGGACAGGGTAAATGCGAATAGGCTCTTTCCACATAGATTAGGAGAGATAAATATGAGAAGAAATGACTTCAGCGTGAGAGGGGAAAGGTTTAGGGGGAGCATTAGGAGGAACTTCTTCACTCAGAGGGTGGTGAGAGTGTGGAACAAGCTGCCATCTGATGTGGAAAATGTGGACTCACTCTTAAGTTTTAGGAATAAATTGGATAGATACATGGATGGGAGAGGACTGGAGGGTTATGGACTGGGTGCAGGTCAATGGGACTAGCGGAATAAGATTTTGGTACAGACTAGAAGGACCAAATGGCTTGTTTTCTGTGCTGTAGTGTTCTATGATTTTATGATTCTATGGCAAAAGGGGGATGGGGATGGGGAAGAGAGATCCCACAGGAGGAAGGGGGATGGGGAAGATAAATCCCACAGGAGGAAGGGGGATGGGGAAGAGAAATCCCACAGGAAGAAGGGCGATGGGGAAGAGAGAACCCACAGGAGGAAGGGATCCCACAGGAAGAAGGGGATGGGGATGAGAGATCCCACAGCAGGATGAGGCATTGGGAAGAGAGATACCACAGGAGGAAGGGAGATATAGAGAGAGATTAAACAGGATGAAGGGGGAAGGGGTTGAGAGATCGGCCAGGAGGAGGAGGGATGGGGAAGAGAGATCTCACACGAGGATGTGGGATTGGGAAGAGAAATCTCATAGGAGAAAGGGGGTTGGGGAAGAGAAATTCCACAGGACAATGGGGCATGCCAAAGAGAGATCTGACAAGAAGAATTCGATGGGGGAGAGAGATCCCACAGCAGGAAAGGGTATGGGGAAGAGAGTTCCAACAGCAGGAAGGGATGGGGAAGATAAATCCATAGGTTAAAGGGAGATGGGGAAGAGAGATCTCACAGGAGGATGAGAGATGGGGGGAGAGATCCCACAGGAGGAAGGGGGATGGGGGCAAGATTCCAAAGAATAGAAGGGGGACTGGGATGAGAGGTCCTACAGGAGAATTCCAAGGGTAAACAATAATCCTACAAGATGAGAGGATGCAGAAATTTTTTGTACATGTGTGTTGGGTCTGAACAGAGGCCCAGAGGAGATGCGCCCTCGCTTTTTGCGTATCTGGAAGTGAGCAAAGTCACACGGGGGAATGGCAGTGGGAGGATAATCTCACAATGGTATTTCTTTCCTTCTCACTGGGACAGTCTGCTGACGGTCTCTTGTCCCTCATTGGGAAGGGAGTGTGAATCTCTGACCCACCTGCTACAGTCAGTGTCTGTCTGGGTGTCAGTAACAGTGAGAAGGAACATTTTCAATGGACATGTCACAGGCAGTGAGAAACACAGCCATTCCTGTGATTTACTACCGTTAAACCAATGGCCGTCGTTCACTGATCTGATGAAGTCTCCAACATCCCTTCACAAGGAGCCACAGAACCCTCCTGTCCTTGGGGAATTACTGACCGATCCCCTGGGCATTTGTCACAATTCTTCACAATCTGATTTACTACAAATTTACTGAAATTCCTTTATATTGAAACAACACAATGAGACAGTTTCACAGTTCAGAGTGAGAGATAAATCAAATTACCTCAACTCCTGGCACTTGTGCAGCCCGGGTCCCAGCCGCTGGATTCCTTCACACTGAATGTGGCACTTCTCCAGGTCGAGGTGTTTTATTGTATCACAGAGTCCGATGACATGAGACAGGACCGTGCAGTCAATCGGGGTCAGTGTCATTCCCCGGAATGAAAGTGTTTCCACAGATCCCAGTGCGGCCTGAGCCAGTCCACGATTCTGAGACTCAAACAGGTAGTGCAATGTGTTCAGGAGGCTCCTTTTACCAGCTTCACTCCATGTGTTTCCAATCTGGAGTTCAACCTGCTCCTTCACCCAGTCAATCACCCGGCAGGTCGTTTGATGAGGAAATGGACCCAGAAACTCCTCCAGGCTCCGAGCTGTCGTTGGGGAGGAGAGTCCAGCAACAAAACGGAGAAATACCTCAAATCGCCCATCTGTTGTGCTGGGAACGTCAGTGAGGAATTTCAGGATATCCCCGGAATGTGGATTCAGGAATTGTGCGACTGCAGCTACAAACTCTTGGATGGTGAGGTGTGGGAATGTGTACACCACGCTCTGGGCTGAATCCTCTCTCTCCAAAAGCTCCATCAGGAACCCAGACAGGAACTGGGAAGGCTGCAGATTGTACTTGATCAAATCTCCATCTGTAAACACAATCTTCTTCTCGGACACTCCTCTGAAGGCCATCTGACCAACCCTAAGTAACACATCATGGGCGTTCTCAATTTCACGGCCATGGTTTTTCAGGATGTTGTAAATATAGTAGGAGTACAGTTGGGTGATGGTCTTGGGAACACGCTGCAGGTCCCTGTCTCTTTGTGTGAAAAAGGGGCCCAGTGCCAGAGCGAGGATCCAGCAGTAGGAGGGGTTGTAGCTCATGGTGTACAGGATCTCGTTCTCCTTCACATATTTGAAAACAGCTGTTGCTATTGTCTGATCTTCAAAATGTCTGTTGAAATATTCCTTCCGTTCCTTACCAGAAAATCCCAGGATTTCGGCCCGGACACTGATGTCTGCCTTTTCCAATAAATCTAATGCAGTGGGACGGGTGGTCACCAGCACTGAACACCCTAGGAGCAGCTTGCCCTGGACTAAACTATACACAATGTCAGACACTTCACACCACCACTCGGGATCTGGGCACTGGTGCTTGGGTTCTGTATCTCTCCGACTGTCAGCAAAATCGATTCTGTGCTTGAATTCATCCAAACCATCGAATATAAACAGCAATCCCTCTGGGTTCTTCCACACCTCTCTCAGTAAATTCCCAAAGTAAGGATACTGATCCAGAATCAGTTCCCTCAGGTTTATTCTGCAGTTAATGGAGTTTAAATCTCGGAATTTGAAACTGAAGACAAACTGGAACTGTTGGTATATTTTCCCCATTGCCCAGTCATAAACAATCTTTTGTACCATTGTCGTTTTCCCGATCCCTGGGACTCCGGCCACTGCTGCCGAACTCCCAGATTTGGATTTACTCCGGGAAAAGCTGCTCTGGAACAGCTGATCAGTCCGGATTTTTTCCAGTTCTCTGTGGAGATGTTTCTCTCTCAATTCTTCGTGGTCTCTGCCTCTTGCCAGCAGCTCATGTTCCACCAGTGTCCGATATCGAACAGTAGAAATGACCGTGAGCTCAGCGT
The DNA here is from genome assembly GCF_048418815.1 of Hemitrygon akajei. Lineage (NCBI taxonomy): Eukaryota > Metazoa > Chordata > Chondrichthyes > Myliobatiformes > Dasyatidae > Hemitrygon > Hemitrygon akajei. The sequence continues at coordinate 2,405,479 of NW_027331947.1, forward strand.
ATCGATCAACCAGCTGGAAAATCTTCACCTTCTCCCTCATCAGGATCGTGTTCACTCTCAGTGTTTCAGTTTGTGACCGCACAGTCTCCTTGTGTTTCTGTTGAACATCTTCCATGGTAACAGAGAACATGGTCAAAAAGTTAAATGGCTCAACAGACCCAAAAAAATTATAAATTCAAATATCTGTGTTTGAGATTACATGAATTAATTCAATACTTCCATGGATATTAGAACAGAAAGTAACACTCTGCTCACAGACCTCAGAACTGACAGTGATGGGTGTCCCTGAAAATGTCCCATCCTCATATTCTGTTACTAGTTACTTGTGAAGGTGAACATTCTCCTGATATCCTATTGCAATCCTGACTGCACTCCCATTACAACAACTTTTCACTGTATTTAAAGCATTGTTTGCATCATTAACAAACGATGTTAATGTTGATCTGATGTGGAAATATGGAGAGCAGGACACTGTGCATTTTGGCAAAGCTGCACACTGGGGAGTCATATTGAGAAATATACCTGATATAATCATTATATATACCTGAACTATAATCACTATGTATTAGCTACCGGTATTTACTATACTATGTAATCACTTCTAGGTACCGAATATTAATATGTATTATTTTACTAGGCACATTTTGTTATGTGTTGTTTTCACTAGATACTTTGTACTCTCTTAGCTGCATATTATGGCACTTACAGTACACCTGCTCGTTTTAACACACTATCAGCTGCGATGTATCCCATGTATTACACTCAGCCTTTGTTTAGTACGAGATAACGGTAGCGGACAGGATGCTGCGAGCAGGAATGTACTGTGAGGGAGGGTGTCTGAATAAGGCCCCAATGCGAACGGGTGAAAAACAATGGTGACGTACCGTGGGCTAGGCAAGAGCGATTAATTAATTCATATATAGATGATATGCAACTAAAAATTGATTGGGTATGCTAATAAAACCGAAATGTAACTGAGATAAGAAATTACTATAAAGAATGCTGTACACCGGAGCTCGGTGGGCTTTTGGTGACAAGTTCATTGATTGCCTCAGCCTTTGTTTGCAAATAAAGGTTTACTTTTCTTGAAGAATTGTCTGTGTCTCCAAGTCATTTCAAGTAACCATGACAAAATTGGCGCGGCGAGCAGGGTTGGAAAAAGACCCGCGGAAAAGAAACGACAGATTGGGGACGCTTCCCAGTCCTCTCGGGACCCCCATAAGGCTAACAGAATTAAGGGTGCATCCAAACAAAAGGTAAGCGCTTTTTGCGACAATTTGGACTAAGAATTCTGTTGGCTTTGGGGAGGTCTTGGAGTCTCAGAAGTGTGGAATCACTGCCGAAGGGTCTCTCCGGTCCAAAGAATCTGGCAGAATTTTGGGTTAACAGAGGAGGCTCAGAGGATTGATCAAGAACACTGCAGTGAGGGCAAGTACAAATAAGTTAATAAGAAGTTAAGTTAAGACAACATCCACGTGGTGTTGGTAAATCCCTGTGGATACCGCTTCGCACAGAGCGAAGGGCTGCACGGGCAGGGTAAGGAAAATAGAGTAAATCCCTGTGGATACCACTTCGCACAGAGCGAATGGCTGAACGGGCAGGGTAAGGAAAAATAGAATAGAATTAGAGTAGAAAATCCTCGTGGATACCGCCTTAAGAGATAAGGGTCTGAACAGACGAGGTGCAAAGAGCAAGTTCTGTGGGTACCGCTCTGAATAGAGTCTACACGGGCAGAACAGAATAGACTAGGCATCGAACTAGAGTAAATAATATTATCCAGTAAACAAACTGTGAATCTCTGAAATACCTTAAAAAGAGAGAATAACATGACAGGTGAAGGAACGGCGGTAGAGATTCTGAGCAAAAAATTCCCGTTAATTAAATATGAGATCACAAAAACTTCAGAAAAATGGGAAAAAAGAACCAAAAACCTGGTCACAAAGTGGCCAAGAGAAGGACCGTTTGATGTAAGTTTGTGCGAAGAAATGGAGGGACTAATTAAAAAATTACAAACCAATAGATAAATCTAAGAAAAGAGGGCAAAAAAGAGAACGAGAAATGGAAGTGCTAAAACTCTTCAGAATGGAGGGAGAAAGGCTGAGGAGGACAGGTAGAATATTGATTACAAACGAGGAAGACACTAAGGTGCTGGAAAAGCAGCCTGTTAGAGAGAGAGGAGGGTACAGTGAGAAGCTGGCTTCAGCTCCGTACCCGGATGCGAAAGAAACAGAAAAAACCCCTCCCGATAATGAGGAAGGAAACCCTAAGCAGTGCCCCCTGCTGACGGGAACAGTAAATATGCAGGGAGAAGTCCAAGTTTGGGATAATGAGGAGGAAAAAAAACAATACGAGAAGGAAAAAAGCGGCGATATAGAACGAGATAGAGGGAGAAAAGATAAAGATAGAACAGGAAAGAAGGGAGATGGAAAGAGTAGTGGAAAGGCTACACCAGCTGAGAGAGAAGAGGGATTATGAGGAGTATCGGTTATACTGTAGAGACAGACAGACTAGAAGAGAACAGGAATCATCTAGACAGCAAGAATGGAGTGAGTTGAGAGGAAGTTGGTGGAAGGTAGGAGACGAGAGTTTGGAGGAAATACGAGAGAGGACGGAGAAGCAGATATTGGAGATGGAAGAGGGAACTAGAGTGGAGAAGGAGCAAGGAAGAAGGTATACCCCAGGAAGGTATGAGTGGCAGCCAGTAGTACTAGGGCCAGCAATAGATAAAGAACCAAGTGAGGAAGGAAGCTTGATTACATGGAACGGGGAGAAGCAAATGCTGCCACTGCTGGTAAAAGGATCAGGACAAGTACAGTATATCCCTTGGGGATCCCAGGACCTGGAAGGGCTGAAAAATACTCTGCCCAGTCTGCATGAGGGGGCAGGAAAGTGGATTAGAGCCTTTAAGGAGGAAACAATGGGACGATTGTTGGCTATGGGAGATTTGAAGGCACTGCTGATAAGATTGATGGGAACTTCCAAGTTGAAAGAACTGATGGAGGTGGCTGGCTTACAGAATGTGGACTGTCCACAGACTGATGGGGCCAATTTTGATCCAGTGAGACAGAGGGTATGGCAGGCCCTCAGGAAGCTTTATCCACCCAGAGCAGATCCCAAAGCCTTAAAGGGGGAACTACTGGGAGACACTGAAAACCCAGCAGCCTATGTAGAAAACCAGTTGAAAAAGTGGAGACTGGAGACTGAGCAAGAGGTGGAAAATAACTTGTTTCTGAACTCACTGTTCTGACAGAGCATTTTGGATGCAATGCCTCCGCATGTCAAGTCTAAATTGGAGGAGGTGGTTGGGCTGTCATCACTGACCCCACAAGCATTCAGTGATCACGTAGTCCACGCAGTGGAGAAATATTGGAGAGACAAACGAAAGCTGGCTGAGCAGCAAGAAGAGGTACAGCGAAAGCTATTGCAAATGCAGCTCGAAGAACTGAAAAAGAAGGACAAAGACAAAAGCAAAAAGATGCTGCCAGCCATCACTAATGTGAGTACAGCCATTACACCATTAGATGGAGGAACCAGTCATTCTGTCAGTCAAGGGCCAGAAAACCACATGCCAATAATGAATGTCTCCGGCGGAACATTTCCACAGATGCCCTATTGGGGACAGAGTAGAGTTAAGCAACAGCCCAGACAGGACTGGAACTCCCAAGGAGGGGGGCAGAGGAGTTATGGGCAAAGAGGATTAGAGAGGAGACAGGGGGAAAAGAGAAGCAGAAAGATTGTGCTGGGGATGCAGCCAGCCTGGACAAATGAAGAAAGACTGCCCATTTAAACCATGGCCTGTCTCATATCAGCAGGAGCCGATGGCAAGGGAGCCACAGTTTGGCTACATGCCGGCTCCTGGGGGTCTGAGCAGACCTGTAAATCCCTATGCAAGGTATTAGGGGTGCCCCGAGAACTCGAGTGGGAAGGGACATTACCCAATGATAACGAGGGAGGCAGAGGAGGAACCTATGGTTCAGGTTATGTTAGAAGGGCAACTGACACCAATGATGATAGATACTGGAGCCACATACACTTGCGTACAGCCACAGTATGCCCTTCACCTTCCCATGTCAGGAAAATTTATTAAGACGGTAGGGTTCTCGGGGAAAACACAGTTGACACAGTGCACGGCTCCAGTGCATTTGAAAATGGGAAATAAAGGAATTGTCTTACCAGTACTAGTAGATAGATAGATAGATAGATAGATAGATAGATACTTTATTCATCCCCATGGGGAAATTCAACCTTTTTTCCAATGTCCCATACACTTGTTGTAGCAAAACTAATTACATACAATACTTAACTCAGTAAAAAATATGATATGCATCTAAATCACTATCTCAAAAAGCATTAATAATAGCTTTTAAAAAGTTCTTAAGTCCTGGCGGTAGAATTGTAAAGCCTAATGGCATTGGGGAGTATTGACCTCTTCATCCTGTCTGAGGAGCATTGCATCGATAGTAACCTGTCGCTGAAACTGCTTCTCTGTCTCTGGATGGTGCTATGTAGAGGATGTTCAGAGTTATCCATAATTGACCGTAGCCTACTCAGCGCCCTTCGCTCAGCTACCGATGTTAAACTCTCCAGTACTTTGCCCACGACAGAGCCCGCCTTCCTTACCAGCTTATTAAGACGTGAGGCGTCCCTCTTCTTAATGCTTCCTCCCCAACACGCCACCACAAAGAAGAGGGCGCTCTCCACAACTGACTTATAGAACATCTTCAGCATCTCACTACAGACATTGAATGACGCCAACCTTCTTAGGAAGTACAGTCGACTCTGTGCCTTCCTGCACAAGGCATCTGTGTTGGCAGTCCAGTCTAGCTTCTCGTCTAACTGTACTCCCAGATACTTGTAGGTCTTAACCTGCTCCACACATTCTCCATTAATGATCACTGGCTCCATATGAGGCCTAGATCTCCTAAAGTCCACCACCATCTCCTTGGTCTTGGTGATATTGAGACGCAGGTAGTTTGAGTTGCACCATATCACAAAGTCCTGTATCAGTTTCCTATACTCCTCCTCCTGTCCATTCCTGACACACCCCACTATGGCCGTGTCATCAGCGAACTTCTGCACATGGCAGGACTCCGAGTTATATTGGAAGTCTGATGTGCACAGGGTGAACAGGACCGGAGAGAGTACGGTTCCCTGCGGCGCCCCTGTGCTGCTGACCACCGTGTCAGACCTACAGTCTCCCAACCGCACATACTGAGGTCTATCTGTCAAGTAGTCCACTATCCAATCCACCATGGGAGAGTCTACTCCCATCTCCGTTAGTTTGTGCCTTAAGATCTTGGGCTGGATGGTGTTAAAGGCACTAGAGAAGTCAAGGAATGTAATCCTCACAGCACAACTGACCACCTCTAGGTGAGAGAGTGATTTGTGCAGCAAATACGTGATAGCATCCTCCACTCCCACCTTCTCCTTATACGCAAACTGAAGAGGATCCTGGGCGTGCCTGGTTTGTGGCCTCAGATTCTGTATTATCAGCCGCTCCATGGTCTTCATAACGTGCGACGTCAAGGCAACAGGTCTGAAGTCATTCAACTCCTTTGGTTGTGGTTTCTTCGGTACCGGGACAATACAGGATGTTTTCCACTGTCTGGGTACTCTTCTCTGCTCCAGTCTCATGTTGAAGATGCGCTGTAGTGGTTCTCCCAGCTCAGTCGCACAGGCCCTCAGTAATCGTGGGGAAACTCCATCCGGTCCAGCCGCCTTGCTGGTACAGATCTTCCTCAGTTGACCTTCCACCTGTGCAGCCGTAATCCTGGGCGTGGGCAAGGTCTCCTGTGAGTGGCTATTTTCCTGTGAGGGAAGTAAACCTGGTGTGGATTTCTGCGGTGAGGATGAGTATCTAAAGTATCTAAAGGAACTCCGATTAATTTGTTAGGCAGAGATGCTTTATTGAAACTGGAATTAAAATTAGAATACACCAGAAATGGGTTAAGTGTGGAAAGAGCAGGGGCTCAATTGATAGTGCGAGAAGATAAGAGAGCTAATGTTTTTTGGATAGGGGACATAGAAGATCAGATCTGGGATACCTGGGGAAAGTGGAAACAGGGCGTGCAGGCCATATTACCTGAGGCTGTAGCGCCCAAATCTGAGTTACATTGTACTGTAATTTTCGATGAGCTCAGAATAAGGAGGTAGAGAGGAGATGGAACATGAGGACAGATATTCGACAACACCTGAAAGGGGAAGCCATAGTAATTGGGAAGCAGGGGGCAGCCCTGCAAGTCAGGTGGAATACCTTCTTGAAAGAATGGTACAGGATACCGGAAGCTGTACCCCACATAACCTTGCTGGTAAATGAGGGATACCAGTCTAAAGACTTAGGACCCCTGGTAAAGCAGGTAAGCACCGTAACGGTTTGGAGAAAGGTTATGCCTGAGGTATGGATATCCGGAGACAACAACTACATTAAGATAGGGGTAAACATAGATGTGACAGGAACTATGAAGGAAGTTGAAGTAACTCCTCAGACACACATGCCGTTGTTGGGGCAGGCAAGGGGTCAGCAGAAAAATAAAATATTGGACAAGTTGCCATCTATTCTGTGGTCGCAACATGACACGGACATGGGGAAAATAGAAACAGTCAGTCCGGTGGAGGTAAGGTTAAAGAAAGGAGCAGTTCCACCGAGGAGACCACAATATCCCTTAAGAGCGGAAGCAGAGGAAGGTATAGCGCCGACAATACAGGGACTGTTAGCGGCAGGAGTGCTTAAGAGAGTAAACAGCCCCTGCAATACTCCACTGTTGCCTGTCCCAAAAGCGGACAGGTCTAAATGGAGACTGGTGCATGACTTACGAGCAGTGAATGAGGTAATGGAAGATGTGGCAGCAGTGGTCCCGAATCCACACACACTGCTGACTAATATCCCGCCAGAAGCAAGCTACTTTTCAGTAGTTGATTTGTGTTCGGCTTTCTTCAGCATTCCCAAGCTGAACAGTGTCAGTATTTGTTTGCATTTACATACAGAGGCAACCAGTACACCTACACTAGAATGCCACAAGGATTTAAGCATTCACCACATGTTTTTAATAAAGTATTGAAGGAAGATTTGGATGGCATTTCGCTGGAACGTACAGTGATACAGTATGTGGATGATTTGCTGATTTGCTCTGAAAGAGCAGTGTGAACGGGATACTGTGATACTTTTAGAGAAACTGGCATATGGAGGGCATAAAGTATCTAAGAAATAGCTGCAATTTTGTAAGCAGCCGGTGGAATATTTAGGAAGGGTGGTATCTAAAGGCGTAAAGGCAGTAGCGCCAAGTCAGATTGAGGCGATAACGAAGGCTCCAAAGCCCCAAACAGTAGGGTAGATGATGACGTTTCTGGGAATGACAGGATATAGCTCAGACTGGATTGGAGAATATGCTGAGATTGTAGCACCACTGAGAAAGATAATGAAAGAAGCAGGACATACAAATTTGAAGAACGGCTTACAGTGGAATGGAGAGGCGGAGATAGCTTTCAATACTATTAAGCAGGAATTGCAGTCAGCACCAGCTTTGCCTGACTACGAGAAGGTTTTTCATTTGTATGTATCCAACCGACAGGAGGGTTATATCACAGCGGTTCTAACACAAGAGACAGGCACAGGAAAAGCAAAGCAGCCAAGAAAGCGTCTGGGTGTACATCAGTTATTATTGCACCCCAGGTAAGCCTAGAGCCGGAACCCATGATAGAGGACCTGGTTGAAATGCAAGGTAGGGCAACGTTGGCAGAACAGACAATGTGGAGGCGATGGTGGGGGGGGGGGGGGGGGCAAGCAGAACTTAGAAGCACAGAGGATGGTTTGCGGGTAGCTCCTACTCCTTTGTTGACTATCCTAATTTCAGAAGCACATGGAGTGGACCATTGTGCAAGGGGGTAAGTAATAAGGAAAATAAAAAAGGATGGTTTCTGGTCGCCTTATTTACAGGCTTCGGTAGACTATATTTTAGCACAGTGTGAGGTTTGTGCACAGAATAATGTTCGAAGGGGGATTGCAACCCCAATAGGTCACATACCCGTGCCTGAAGGACCATTTCGACATCTGGTGATCGACTACGTAGATATGATAAAGACGGTAAGAGGGAAAAGATACATTCTGCTGGTAATTGACAGGTTCAGCAGGTGGGTAGAGGCAATACCCTCGAAGGATCAAGGGGCAGGAACAGTGGTAAGGATCCTGACAAATGAAGTGATCCCAAGGTTTGGAATACCTTCGGAGATTAGCTTGGACAACGGTTCGGCCTTCATCCAAAAGGTGGTCAAATTGGTATTACAAGTACTGAGAATAAAACAAAGGTTTGGATGTGTGTACCACCCACAGTCACAGGGCATGGTGGAAAGAATCAATGGCACTCTGAAGGCCAAACTAAACAAAATTTGTGCAGACACTAAACTTAATTGGGTCGATGTTTTACCGTTAGCATTGATGAGTTACCGCATGCAAACTAATCGAGTGACATGCCTGACACCGCATGAGATGCTCACTGGGAAGCTATCATACCTGTGATAGGGGTAAGCAAAAATGTTGAATGGATAAATTATATATATTACAATCAACAGAGGTTCATCAACTACACTGACGATGCGCTGGAGGCCTTAGGGCAACAGCTGGATGCAACTAGCAGGATGGCGTGGCAAAACAGACAGGTACTAGATTGGCTTTTGGCAGAAAAAGGGAGTGTGTGTGTGATGTTTGGAGATCAATGCTGCACTTTCATACCGAACAATACTAGCCCAGAAGGGTCTTTCACCAGAGCAATGAATAAATTAAAGGATCTGCGGAAGGAGGTCAAACAGAATGCAGGATTTGGGCATCAGTGGTTTGACTGGTTAGAAAGCAAACTGGGGGATGGGGTGCGTGGCTGATTAAATTGGCAATGACTGCAGGCATTGTGCTGATAAGTTGTGCATTTATTCTGTGCTGTTTTTTTCCATGTCTCAAGACTTTGATAATGCGTGCGACAGCAAAACAATTCCCGATGCTCCTGGAAATTGTTGAATCTGACCCTAGACAAGGAGAAAAACCGATGATGTACTGTTACAGTCTGCACGATGCATCAAGCGGACTGGAAGGTGTTAATAATGTGGACACTAGTCTGTAAGGGTGTCTGAGTCTTTTTTCCTGTCTCAGCTACGGAGGGACAGGTTTTTGGCTCAACAGTCTAGGATAACAGAGAGAGATCATTTTGAGCTCCGAGTATGGAAATTGTAGTTGACCCAAATTTGGGATTAAAATGCTGGACTTTATTTTGGCTTTGGTGCACTGCCTCTGAGTGTTCTCTTTCTGTGTGAGTCCCTGTGGGTCTCAAAGCGGGGATTATATTGAGAAATCTACCTGATATAATCATTATATATACCTGAACTATAATCACTATGTATTAGCTATTTACTATACTATGTAATCACTTCTAGGTACCGAATATTAATATGTATTATTTTACTAGGCACATTTTGTTATGTGTTGTTTTCACTAGATACTTTGTACGCTCTTAGCTGCATATTATGGCACTTACAGTACACCTGCTTGTTTTGCAACACTATTAGCTGAGATGTATCCCATGTATTACACTCAGCCTTTGTTTAGTACGAGATAACGGTGGCGGACAGGATGCTGCGAGCAGGAATGTAATGTGAAGGAGGTTGTCTGAAAAACATAATCTTGGCCACGAATAAGGCTCCAATGCGAACGGGTGAAAAACAATGGTGACGTACCGCGGGCTAGGCAAGCGCGATTAATTAATTCATATATAGATGGTATGCAGCTAAAAATTGATTGGGTATGCTAATAAAACCGAAATGTAACTGAGATAAGAAATTACTATAAAGAATGCTGTACACCGGAGCTCAGTGGGCTTTTGGTGACAAGTTCATTGATTGCCTCAGCCTTTGTTTGCAAATCAAGGTTTACTTTTCTTGAAGAATTGTCTGTGTCTCCAGGTCATTTCCAGTAACCACGACAGTCACAGGTGTCCACTGCTCTTGCATCAAAACAGGAGCAGAATACGCGGGAAATACTCAAGTCGGACAGCATCTGGGAGAGAATCACAGTGAAATTGCAGATCGAGAACCCATCGGAATGATAAGAAATGGGTAGTTTTCAATCGCAGCGATGGAGGATTGGTGGAAAGAGGAAATCTCTGTTAATGGAAGAAACCACAAGCGTCTGTCTCAGTGATGTACATCGTGTCTGTGGGCGAGGGTGGTGAAGTCTTGGCAAATGCTACTTATCAGTCTTGTTGTGGGGGTGTAGGGCGCTGTCTTATGATGTCTCCGTCTGTCAGAGTCGACCGTGGATGTCCTGCCCCTGCAAGCCGGGACACTCCGATATGGAGAGGAAGCTTTGCCGATGTAGGAAGCTCCCTCTATCCATGCATCTGATTAACACAAAGGAACGGCAGAGACTGACACAGCTTGGCACCAGAGGTGTCGTAGGATATGTCAGTCTGCATTGAACACCATTTAACACTGACTTAGGGTCTCCAGGTCAATAATTTTCCCACTGTGTTTACTGCCAAACTCTTCCCCATGAGGGGTTACAGTTGCAAGTCAGCGGAGTTTTGAGATCAGAGTTTTCCTGTTCCTGGGTGAGCTGCCAATCACAGCTGATGAGACCTATCTGCCCAAAGCAACTGGTTGTAAGGTTCCAGTTACCCGCCTTTGCCCCTTCTCCTGTCGGAAGAAACGCTTCCACCGGGCTTAGTGGCTAAACCACATGTGAAGGACAGGAGCTGAACTTTGTTGTCAGAGACTATTTTAGTCGCACGCCACTGGGAGCATTTAATAGGTCATGGCAGCTCATCCCCACTACCACCCCAATCTTAAGCAACCAAGTGGCTATGTACTATTGACAACAGTAAATTGATAAATTGGTTTATTATTGTCACATGCACAACGGTAAAATGGAAAGCTTTTCTGCACGCGATCCAAATAGGTCATTACATCACATCGGTGCAATGAGGTCGTACAAGGACAAACGGAGCAGAATAGTTCAGGGAAACAAGTGTTTCAGTTGCCGAGAAAATGCAGTGCAGGCAGACAATAAGGTAGAAGGCGAGAGGATCACTGGGAGGTCAGAATTTTGCTTTAGGAACTATGCTCACAAACTGTAGAATTCAACACCTAAAACTACAGTACTGTGCAGAAGTCTGAAGTGTATATTACCACTGACAACATTTTGTCTTTTATTTTCTAGTTTGCACTTTATCCCATTGTGATGTGGTTTGAAGGCATCGTCTGGATGAAAGGTGCTTTATAATAATAATAATTATTATTATTATTATTATTTTCTTAGCCTAAACTGGTAAAATTTGAGGTACAGCATGGCGAAGCACACTCATGTCTGAATTGATAGGAAATTTCAGACTATTCTCGTGGTGTATAGTATTGTGGGTTTTCGAAGTTTTACACAAGTATTGCTGTGTGGGCCTAACTGGTTAACACTATTGTGTAAAGCCCTTGGGATGATACCGGTTATTGAAATTACGACTGGGATAATGAATAACCTGTTCGTGTTCCATAGACCTTTCATTTTTCCCTTTTAATTCAGCATATTTCTGGTGTTTTTCCTAATTCATTTCTGTATGTGTGTTTGGAATGGCTATATATATTTAAAAAGGTGTTTGTGCTTGTTTATCCCGTAAAATTATATCCAAATGGTTACCATGGATTATCCTTTCTGAAATAATGATCGGTCACAGTATGATATGAAGGACTCTAACTCTTAACCAGGTGGCGTGTGGCCAACTGTTTAAAGCATAGGTCTAGTGATCTGATGGTCACCAGCTCGAGCCTCAGCTGAGGCACTATAGTGTCCTTGTGCAAGGCACTAAACCACACATTGCTCTGCGACAACATCAGTGGCGTGGAGAGGGGAGACCTTTCAGCATGGGCAACTGCCGGTACTCCCATTCCTTCCAAGGCAAATCCATGATCTCACAAGACAAACAGAGGCCTCAAAAACTCTAAAAGTGGAGCAGGTTTGTACTTATATGTCCTGGCTGGCGAAGACCCACACTGGAGAAATTTCTTGTCTGGCGGGTGGTGAATCTGTGAAATTATTGTCATAGACGGCTGAGGAAGACACGTCATTGGATATATTTAAAATACAGGTCGATATGTTCCTGCTTGAGAAGAGCATCAACATTTACACAAGGCAGGATAATGGGGTTCAGAGGAATTGTGGAGGAAATTCACTGAGCGAAATGGCTCCTAAGTCTTATGGTTTTAGGAAGCATCTGGAGTATTGTATTCACTTCTGATTGTCCAGTTCTTGGAAGGATTGGAGTGGGTGCAGAACAGGTTCATCAGGGTGTTGCCTGGGTTCGGTGCATGTGCTACAAGTAGAGGTTTGATAAACTTGGTTTGTTCACTCTGGAGTTAGAATAGAGATCTGACTGAGGTGTACATGTTTGAGAGATAAGAGTTTGAGTCAACAGCCTGTATTTTGTTTATTATTTTTTTATTAGACTGTTGTCTAATACCAGAGGGCATTTGGTTAAGGTGAGATGAGGTAAATTTACAGCATGTGGGTAGTTTTTTCACAGAGCTGTGGGTGCTGGAATTTACTGTCTGGGTCATGTCAGAGGCAACTATATTACAGATGCTCCTAGATATACATGGATGTACAGGAAATGCAAGGATATGGTCAACAATATAAGAAAGTGATACCAAAGTTTATTTTTTTCTCTTTCCCAGATATATAAAGAGTAAAGGAAAAAAGAGAGAGAGTCGATATCGGACTGCTGAAAATGTTATTATAGTTGTAGTAACAGGTGAAAAGGAAATGGCAGACAAACTCCGTGGAAGTTACTAGTGGAATTCCAAAATGTAAAGAACATCTGCGGACAGAGTTGAGGGCAGCTGCTATTACGAAGGAGAAGGTGCTTCAGAATCTGAAAGGTCTGAAGATAGAAAAGTCACTGGACTGGGTCATACAATGTATCAGGAGCGTGCCTGGGGAGTGCGGGGATTCCCAGAGCATTAGGACCTGGAGTGAAGGCTTCAGCAGAACCAACAGCTGGATTAATCGAAAAGTACATTGTAGAATATTCAGGCTGCAGAGAGATTCGTTGAATTGTTACTTGAATCCAAAGATCAGCGAATGACTAATGGCGAATTTTCATTCCCAGATTTTGCCAAGTCACAGACTAACACTTGAGATCTGGTTTGAACTGTGCATTTCATCACTCACCGATCAGTTGAGAGGGTAATTCAGATAACCCTTGGGCGATGTTCATGTATTCCTGTGGATCAGGACCTGTTTAAATATAAAAAAATCCATGGAAACAGAGCTAAAATAATCAATATAACTAAAATGTTTATTTCAATATGGCTTTGTGTTCAGTGCGTGGTTTTAATGTACCGAGTTCCTGTATTTCCCTCAGTATTCTGTCCAACTTCGGTAACTCAGTCCTCCACATCAGAAAGGATTCCCACATCGCCTTCCGGGCCCGGGAGCCTTTGCCATTCACCAAACTGAGGAAGAGTCTGGAACTCTCTGTCCGGTTTCCCTTCTCCGTCAGTTCAGTGACTTTCTATAAAAGGAAAACAATGAATTTATTGTGGAGCAGACAGACAGACATGGAGAATGTGCAGGAAAATACCTGTTCATGGTCACGGTAGCTTCAGAACAGATGCAGTCGCTGGGCTGCTGCCTCATTCTCCCTGGGTTCAGTCATTAACAGAGAAACAGTAACTGAAAGAACTTATAAATCAATATTGTGTAAGAATAAGTATTTGACACCCTGCAGTAGATGCAATGTGATTAATTTCCTTGATCTGTCAATGTGCACCATTACATCAACAAGATGTGACAACAAGAACAGAAGAGAGGGGAGAGAGAGAGCAAAAACAAATGGATGGCGGGCATCACTGAATCGTAGCTGAATAAAGTTTACAGTTGGATCAAAAGGATAAGCAGGTAGGTGAAAGGGATGGGTTGATTCTGTTGTCATTTAAAATGAAAAGTCCTGAGAAAGAGTTGATATTAGATTGGACGATGGAGATGTTAAGAAACTGCATAGGTAAATTGACCCTGATGGAAATTATATACCGGCCTGTTAACAGTAACCAGGATGTGAGCTACAAATTACAACAGGAGAAAGAAGAGACGTGCGAAAATGTGAATGTGAAAATAGACATGGGGAATTTCAATATGCAGGTAGCTTTGGAAAATCAGGTCGGTGCTGAATACTAAGTGAGGGAATGTATAGAATACCTATGGGATGGCTTTTGAGAGGAGCTTATGGTTGAGCCCACTATAGGAAAGCCGCATGTGGAGGCTGTGTTGTGTATTGCACCAGATTTTATTGGGGAGCTTCAGGTGGCATGCTGTCCAAGTTGCATGCCATCTTGGACAATGTCTCGATAATGTCTTGGACATTACTCCATAATGTACTGGTTAGGCACAGGAGTACATTCAGCCAGAGACTCATTCTACCGAGATGTAACACTGAGCGTCATTGGAAGTCATTCCTGCCTGTGGCCATCAAACTTTACAACTTCTCCCTCGGAGTGTCATAGACCCTGAGCTAATAGGCTGTTCCTGGACTTATTTCCACTTGGTATAATTTACTTATTATCTTTTAATTATTTCTTGTTTTATTTTGCTATATTTCTACTCTATTCTTGTTTGGTACAAATGTAATGAAACCCAATTTCCCTCGCGATCCAAAGATTATGTCTGTCTGTCCGTCTGTAAATAAACCCTTAAGAGGCAGTGATCAGAAAATAACAGAATTCACACTGCAGTTTGAGAGGGAGAAGCTAAAGTTAGATGTATCAGTATTACAGCGGAATAAAGGAATTACAGAGGAAAAGGAGAGTTGCTGGGCAAATATAAATTCAGAAATGACACTAACAGGGACAATGACAGTGCAGGAGTGGCTGAAGTTTCTCGGAGCAATTCAGAAGGCGCAGGACAAATGATCACAAAGGTGAAGAATTATTCTAAAGGGAGGATGATCAACCGTGGCTGACGAGGTAGTCAAAGCAGCACAAAAGCAAAGGAGAGGGCACAGAATATTACAAAATATAGTAGAAAGCTGGAGGACTGGGATGTTTTTACAAACCAACAGAAGGCAATTAAAAAGCTGTAAGTAGAGAAAGTATGAAATATGAAAGTAGGCTAGCGAATAACATAAAATAGCTTAGCAAAAGGTTCGCCTGATACATGAAGAGTGAAAGAGAAGAAAGTGGATTTTGGGCTGCTGGAAAATGATAGTGGAGAGGTACTGTCAGGGGACAAGGAAATGGCGGAAGGTATTAGTAAGTATTTTGCATCAGTCTTCACTGTAACAAACATTAGAACATGCCAGATATTTGAGAATGTCAGGTGGCAGAAGTGCAATTATTAAGGAGAAGGCACTCAGGAAGCTGAAAGTTCTGAAGATAGATGAGTCCAGATCAACTGCACCCGATTGCTTCTGAAAGAGGAGGCTGAAGACATTAGTAATGATCGCTCAAGAATCATTAGATTTTGGAATGGTTCTGTAGATTATAGGCCAGTTAGTGTGAACACCGTTTGGGAAGATGTCAGCAGTCGATTATTGACGATAAGGTTTCGGGGTATTTGGATGCACATGATGAAAAAAGGCCAAAGTTCATGGAAGGAAATCTTGCCTGACAGACCTGTTGGAAATTTTTGAGAGAATAGCATGCTGGGTCGACAACGGAGAGTCAGAGCAAGTTGATTACTTGGACTTCCCGGCATCTTTGACCAGGTGCCCCACATGACGCCGTTTCACAAGACAAGGGCCGACAGTAGGACAAGAGAGATATTAGCATGGATGGAGGATCCATGATTATCTCCAGACAGATTTTGTCTGACTGTCAGGAAGCACTGAATGGAATCAAATAGGGCTTTTTCTTGTTAGATGATGGTGACCAATGGTGTTCTACAGTCGTTGGTTTTGGGAGAATTTCTTTTTCCGTTATGTCAATGATTTGACGGCTTTATGGCCAACATTGCGCATGTTACGAAGATATGGGGAAGGACAGGAAGTGTTGAGGAAGCAGGGATTTCACGAGAGGACATAGACCGATGAAAAAATGGACAAAACAGTGGCAATTGGAATGTAGTATAGGGAGGTCCATGGCCATACACTTTGGCAGAAATAATGAAGACATAGACTATTTTTGAGAGTTGTAAAGAGTCTCTGGAGACCTCATGCAGGATTCCTTCCAGGTTGAGTCGGTGTTAGGAAAGGCAAAAAAAAATGTTAGCGTTCATCTTGAGAGGATTAGAATACAAGAACAAGCACTGGCCAGACCACACTTGCATATTGTGAACGGTTTTAGTCCCCTGATCAGAAAAAATACATGATGGCATTGTGAAAAGTCCAGAGAGGAATCAAAACTGACAGAACCAGTGATATTAAAGCTGATTTTTATGAGAATGTTTCCTGGATGCGCCTGTACTGGCTGGAGTGTGGAAGGATGAGGGGGAATCTAATTGTAACCTGTGGAATATCGAAAGGCGTGGAGATGATGTTTTAAAGTGGGGGAATCTAGAACCAGATGGAACAGCCTCAGAATAGGGGGACATCCATTTAGAACAGAGATGAGGAGATTCTTTAGCCGAGGAGTAGTGAATCTGTTGAATTCATTGGCACTGACAGCTGCGGAGACCAGGTCATTGGGTATATTTGAAACAGAGGTTGGTAACTTCTTGTCTAGTCTGGTCTGCAAATTTCACTGGGAGAAGGCAGGAGAATGGAGTTGGGAGGGATAGTAAATCACTCATGATGTAATGGCGGAGTAGAATCGATGGGCCTAATGGCCTATTTGTGTTCCGATGCCTTATGGTCTTATGATGTATAAAGACAGCAGAACATTAAGGAATGTCAGTGCGGCCGTCTTATGATGGAGATGGTTACTGCCTGGCACTCATGCTGTAAAATGGTGATATCTTTCTGAATGCAGGCATGGGCTTCCTCATTTACTGAGGAATTATGAATTAAACATTGAACCACCTTCAAGCAACATCTCTCTCTCTCTCTCTATCTCTGGCTATCCATCCCATAGGATGATGATGGTTCCTTTCAGTCAGTTAGTGGGGTGGTACCCCACTCCTCAGAAAGGAACCGTGTGCGTGAGTGGATTTTAGGTGAGTAGGGCGTTTCACCGGTCCAGATCCACCCTCTCGACATCCCTTCCCAGATCCAGTGGCCTGGTTGGGTCCAAGACGGCTGGGGAAATTTCTGCTGCAGTGAATGGCCAGACCAAGCTTCGAAGCGAGGGATGCCCTTTCCACGCTTGTTTGCTAGATGGCCGTTGATCCTAACAGAGGGGTCATACACCCTTTGACAGGTCTTGTTTTTCGTCCTGCAGGGTGTCTAGCCACCTTCCTCACCAGGCCAGCCTGGTGGGGGAGCTGGTTTAGTCACCGACCATCCGACCATGCGACAGGTAGTACTGGGTTACTTGGTACCGGTAGCACTCAGACAAGTGGTCTGACCAGAACATACACTGATGATGGAATTAAGGAAATCGAGGATGCAACTGAACACGGATGGGCTTAGGACATTGCTCTGAGAAACAAGAGGAATGATGTCCCGGGTTTGAATGACTGATCTCCCAGAACAGTTACCAGTAGGGAACTGGAAAGGTTTTCCATAACACAAATAACGGACAACAATTATGGAATAAATCAGCATAATTCCCTCATGGTCCACTGCACTGTAAAATAATCCCTCAGTTTCACTGCTACCAGGTCTGAGGAGTTACAGTTGTGAAAGAGATTTAACAAGAGATTTAAGAGAACGATGAGTCAGCTAACAGAGAGGAGGTGCAGGGGCTAATGGACTGGTGCAGAGCCAACAACCTGTCTCTGAATGTGAACAAAACAAAAGATTTGGTTGTTGACTTCAGGAGGGCACGGAGCGACCACTCCCCGCTGAACATCAACAGCTCCTTGGTAGAGATCGTTAAGAGCACCAAATTTCTTGGGGTTCACCTGGTGGAGAATCTCACCTGGTCCCTCCAGCTCCATAGCAAAGAAAGCCCAGCAGCGTCTCTACTTTTTGCGAAGGCTGAGGAAAGTCCATCTCCCAGCCCCCATCCTCATCACATTCTACAGTGGTTGTTTTGAGAGCATCCTGAGCAGCTGCATCACTGCCTGGTTCGGAAATTGCACCGTCTCGGATCGCAAGACCCTGCAGCGGATAGTGAGGTCAGCTGAGAAGATCATCGGCGTCTCTCGTCCCGCCATTACGGACCTTTACACTACATGCTGCATTAGCAAAGCAAACAGCATTATGAAGGACCCCACACACCCCTCAAGCAAACTCTTCTCCCTCCTGCCATCTGGGAAAAGGCTCCGAAGCATTCGGGCTCTCACAACCAGACTATGTAACAGTTTCTTTCTCCCAAGCCATCAGACTCCTTAATAGCCAGAGCCTGGACTGACACCAACTTACTGCCCTCTGCTGTGCCTATTGTCTTGTTTATTATGTATTGTAATGCCTGCACTGTTTTGTGCACTTTATGCTGTCCTGGGTAGGTCTGTAGTTTAGTGTAGTTTTTTTTTCAGTGTTGTTTTTTACGTAGTTCAATGTAGCTTTGTACTGTTTTATGTAACACCATGGTCCTGAAAAACGATGTCTCGTTTTTACAGTGTACTGTACCAGCAGTTATGGTCGAAATGACAATAAAACGTGACTTGACTTGACTCAATGGTTTTCCAGTGAAGCAGACGTCTTCAGATGATGAACTTATAGATGAGCATCATATTTAGAGATTACTCCTCTTGCCTGGATAATGCCTGTCTGATTCATTACAGACAGCACCAATGAATCCCAACCAGAACAGAGTCACTCACGGATGTAACACACTTGATTTTCTAATACCACTCATGGCTGAGTAGGTCAGTTAAAGGACAAGACAATCACTGTTTGTGAGCTCCAAGGAGAGTGACCTGAAATGGTATGTCCCTGTCTCTCATTAGTAAGATATTCAGCAAGTTATCAGATTTTTGTTCCCCTTCCCTTTCAGGACAATCTATTGATCATCTTCCTTTTTAGGACAACCTGTTGATTTTTGAGATCATAGGATATTAGCTAGTCAGCAGATTTATTTTATGTTTTGTGCTTTCTTCTTCCCTTTTAGATCAAACTGTTGATGTTTGTGGTTATGAGATATCAGCTTTGTGCGTGATCTTTCACGTCTAACCTATCTTAGAGATTTTCAAGGAAGTTGCCAGGAAATTTGTTGTGGCCAAGGTTGTGGATATTGTCTACATGGACTTCAGCACGGTATTTGACAAGTTCCATCATAGCAGGTTAGTCAAGAAATTTCAGTTGCTCAGCATCCAAGATGAGGTAGTAAACTGGATCAGACACTGGCTTTTTAGAGGAATTCAGAGCGTGACTATAGACTGTTGCATTTCTGATTGGTGCCTGTAACTCGTGTAGTGTCACGGGGATCGGCGCTGTGCCTGTTGTTGTTTGTCATCTATATCAAAGATCTGGATGAAATTATGGTTAACAGAATCAGCAAATTTGCAGATGGCACCAACATTGGGAAGTTGCAGTGGGCATAGAGGAAGACTACAAGAGCTTGCAGTGAGATCTAGACCAACTGGAGAATGAGCTTAAAAGGGACCGATGCAATATAATGAAGACAAATTGCACTTTGGAAGGACCAAGCAGGGTAGATCTTACAGAGCGACCAGTAGGGCACTGAAAAGTGTGGTAGAACAGAGTGATCTGGGAATACAGGTCCATAAGTCATTGAAAGTGATGGCAAATATGCTCAAGTTGCAGATCTGAAAGAAAGTTTCTTAGCATATTAACCTTCATAAATGAAAATATCGTGTATATTAGATGGGATATGATGTTGTATAAGACGTTGATGAGGCCTAATTTGGATATTATGTACAGTTCTGCTCACCTACCTACAGGACAGATGGAAATAAGTTTGAAAAAGTACACAAAAATAAAAACAAGGATGTTGTCAGGACTAGAATACCTAAGTTCTGAGAAAAGAGTGACCACGTTAGGACTTCATTCATTGGAACGTGGAAGATTGAGGGGAGATCTGAGAGAAGTTCACACAATTACATGGGATATAGACAGGATAAATGCAGCAACATTTTCTACTGAGGTAAAGAAGTACTACAACAAGAGGTTATCAGTAAAGGGTGAAAGGTGAAAAGTTCAGGGGGTACAAAGATGAAACTTGTTGACTCAGAGGGTGCTATGAGTGTAAAACTAGCTAGCAGTGCAAGCAGTACAAGCGGTTAAGAGAAGTCTGGATAGATACATGAATGATAAGGGTATAGAGCGTCATGGCCTGGTGAAGGTTGTTGGGAATATGTAGTTAAGTAGTCCAGCATGGAAACAGATGGGCCAACAAGCCTGATTCTGTGCTGTACTTTTCTATGACTATGACAAATCAGCCACACATTGTTAGGGAACTCACGGAGCCAAGACCAGATTTGGTTAGTAGGTTTCCCTCTGTCAAGTACTGCAGTGAAGCCGGTTGGCTCAGTTTACAATCAGACAGTTTAATATTCATCCTTGATTAATGAGATGAGGTGAATCTGCCCATTGGTTCAAACAAGATTTGAAATTAGTTTCCGACTGAGTGCCTGTTCGAAGTTCAGATATGCCGCCACTGCTCATATATCACACTGATAATACAGCAGGTGAGAGAAAAAAAGTTGAGGCTGACCCTGTAGTTCCCAGTGCTCCCCAATTTAACAGCTGAAACCAGATCTGCGAGAGACAAGTCAGAGATCAAAGTCTCCATTCCCAGGTAGAACGCCAAGAACGTGAAGATTAATTTTGGTCACCGTACACTATACAGTTCTGTGACAATACATACTCACCTCATTCTCTTCTCGACTGAAATGTCCCTCCTTTGTCAACATCCAACCGAGTCTTTCAACCTTTTCTTCAATCGCTTGTTTGAGTCTGTCTCTATAGAACTTTGTCAGTTGGTACAGTCGATATTCGCCCCCCTCTGCCAGGAGGTCAGAGATTGTAAACTCTGGCTCTGTGAATATAAAAAGGAAAATGTAGGTTTGAACTCAGATATTCTTCATTTCCACCGCTCTCACCCAACTCAACAAAAAAAACATGACTTGAACCTGCCTACAGACACAAAAACAGATTTATTCCCAATCTCCAACACTAGCCTTATAACCGGACCAACAATGTTCTAGGCATTACTTTAATAAAGGACCACATTTAATGCAAACCAGTCTATCCCCCATTCAGCCCACTCACCTATTTCAATCTTGGATGGGCAATAAATGCTGGGACTGTCGGTAATAGTCGCTTCCCAGAGATACCCTCTCCATCCTGGCGAATACATTTCCCATGATTCACATCCTAGAAATACTCTCTTATCTGGACAACTGCATTTCCTCCAATACACATCCTGTAAATCCTCAGAGCAGGTAGTACATTTCCTGTAGTGGGGTAACATTCCCCCTCTCTCTGACCAACCCTCCAACAAGGAATCACATTTCCCCTCCTCCCTGCCGCATTCTGCAAACACATCACCCTCATATTTCACTCACCCGCTGCTTGTTGGGGACTTGACAGTTCCGTGTTCAATGAGCTACCAAGCTGAGAGGCAGTCGTCTCACTTGTACTGGTTCCAGGGTCCTGATCAGTGTCTCTGACGTTACTGTCTCTGGGCTGACAGGCAGTCGCCTCACTTGTGCCGGTTCCAGGGTCCTGATCGGTGTCTCTGACATCACTGTCTCTGGGCTGACAGGCAGTCGCCTCACTTGTGCTGGTTCCAGGGTCCTGCTCAGTGTCTCTGACGTCTCTGTCTCTGGGCTGACAGGCAGTCGCCTCACTTGTGCTGGGTGCTGGGTCCTGATCGGTGTCTCTGGGCTGAATTTGCTCCACTTCCGCTGCGACCATACTGCATTCTGGGACATCGGTCTCAATCTGACCCTGCTTTGGTACATTGCTTCCCTTGCCCCGATCATCTTCCCTCGATGATCCGCCTGGCAAAAACCTCTTCAGTACTTTCTTTACTCCTTTCGATTTCCTACCTGAAATAAATGTTGAATTGCAGGTTATACGAGTATGATTTAGATCGGAGCAAAACTGATTCAGACTGCAATGGAGCCGAGACTCTGGCTGACCAGATTTGAAGTGGAACCGTGCTGGTTACTGTGAACCGTACATCCTGCTTGGTGACCATCCCGATAAGCCGGTGACTGGACACATTCACTCCCAGTAAAATAACAGGATAGACACAGTAATGCCAATCACTTAATTTACAGCAGTTGAATGATGACCACGGGATCTTAATGCAACGGTGTCCGGTGATACTGGGAAATTAAATAAAGATATGACATCAAACTTACCGGCCTGTAATTTCTCAGATAACTGTTAGATCCTTTTTTAAACAATGGAACAACATGAGCTATCCTTCAATCCTCCGGCACCTCACCCGTAGATACCGACATTTTAAATTTATCTGCCAGGGCCCCTGCAATTTCAATACTAGTCTCATTCAAGCTCCGAGGGAACACCCTGTCAGGTCCTGGGGATTTATCTACTCTGATTTGCCTCAAGATAGCAAGCACCTCCTCCTCTTCAATCTGTATAAGACTACTTGTTTGCCTTATTTCTGTTCACTCCATGCCGGTTTCCTTAGTAAATAGAGATGCAAAAACCATGTTTAAGATCTCCCCCATTTCTTTTGGTTCCATACATAGCTGACCACTCTGATCTTCAAGAGGACCTGTTTTATTCCTTACTATCCTTTTGCTCTTAATATACTTGTAGAAGCTCTTTGGATTATCCTCCACCTTGACTGCCAAAGCAACATCTTGGTCTTCTTTTAGCCCTCCTGATTTCTTTCTTAAGTATTTTTGTGCACTTTTTATACTCCTCAAGCACCTTATTTGCTCCTTGTTGCCTATACCTGTCATACATCTCTCTCTTCTTTTTCAGAGTTCCAATATCCCTTGAGAACCAAGGTTCCTTATTCTTATTCACTTTGCCTTTAATCCTGACAGGAACATACAAACTCTGCACGCTCAAAATTTCTCCTTTGACGGCTTCCCGCTTCCCAGTCACATCCTTGCCAGAGAACAACCTGTCCCAATCCATGCTTTTTAGATCCTTTCTCATTTCTTCAAATTTGGCCTTTTTCCAGTTTAGAACCTCAACTCAAGGACCTGATCTATCTTTATCCATGATCAAGTTGAAACTAATGGTATTATGATCACTGGAACCAAAGTGTTCCCCTACACACATTTCCGACACCTGTCCTAACTCATTTCCAATTAGGAGATCTAATTTTGCATCCTCCCTAGTTGGTACATCTATATATTGATTTAGAAAACTTTCCTGAACACGTTTTACAAACTCGAACCTGTCTAGACCTTTAACAGCATGGGAGTCCCAATCAATGTGTGGAAAATTAAAATCCCCTACAATCACAACTTTCTGTCTCCTGCAGTTGTCTGTTATCTCTCCGCAGATTTGCTCCTCCAATTCTCGCTGAATATTCGGTGGTCCATAATACAACCCCATTAATGTGGTCATACCTTTCCTGTTTCTCAGCTGCACCCATATGGCCTCGGTAGACAAGCCCTCTAATCTGTCCTGCCTGAGCACTACTGTAACATTTTCCCTGACTAGCAATGCTACCTCCCCACCCTTCATTCCTCTGCCCCTACCACGTTTGAAATATTGGAACTCTGCAACATTAAGCTGCCAGTCCTGCCCCTCCTGTAGCCAAGTTTCACTAATGGCTATAATGTCGTAATTCCACGTGTCAATCCAGGCCCTCAGCTCATCAACGTTCGCCACAATACTCCTTGCATTGAAATAGACACACCTCAGTACATTATTACCACCACCAAACAGTCTCTGATTTTGCATGAACTTTTAACTTTATTTATTTTCACCCCCGCTCCATTATCTGCTTTGGAGCTCTGGTTCTATAAAATGGACTTGATTAAGCTGGAAAGAGTTTAGTGGAGAATGACCAGTATGTCACTGGACTAGGATGTTGGGTTTTCTGTTATATGGTTCGTCTGGGACCATTTCCCTGGATAATTGGAGCTTGAAGGGTGACCTTACACACGTACATAAAAATAATAAGGGGCATAGATAGGGTAGATGGTCACAGTCTTTTTCCCAGGGTAGGGGAGTCTAAGACTTAAGGGCAGAAATTTAAAATGGACCGAAGGGGCATTCGTTCACATGGCGGGTGATGGGTATAAATTAAATGCAGCCAGAGGTGGCAGTAAACACAAATAAAATTACAAAGTTGAGAGGATGTGGGCAGGGAAAAGGAAAGAAGTCTATAAGAAAAATTTGGGAAAAGCTGTGGGAAAATGGAGCAAGCACAAAACACATTTGGATCAGCATGAATTAGCTAGGCTGAAGGACCTGTGTCCAGGCTGTTATGTCTGTTTTATTCCCTATGGAATCAGAGTTGGGCATAATCACAATGTCTACTGGGGACTGAGACATTTGGTCATTGGCTATACCAGGTTTTCCATCAGAGATCCTGGGAATTTTAAATCCAGGTAGCAGACGATCTTAATAGGGAAATATTGAGAACTCACATTCACCATTTGTACACAGCGCAGACATGGATTCGGGTATTAAAACACTGAAGCAGACCGCATATTTATCCAGAATGAGATGTCATCTGATCCTCAGCCATTCCCAATGCTGCCAATGTTCTCGGCTCGGCTACAGAAAACAGATTTCGGAAACTCCTGTAACACTTACCCAACAGGCTGGTATATGTCTAGGGGAAAAGCAGATCCAGCCACACACCAACCCACCTCCCGTACACGCAGGTGCTGTGAGAATCGCGTTTATGCCTCGCGCCCGCCAACAGTATCAAACCCACAACAAATACTGGTATGAAATACACTTTAAAGAGTTTACTAAGATTAAAAGAGTATTAGGCAATACAATATATATATATACAAGAAAAAAACAAAAGGCGCCAACTTATCAAAGTTCAGTCAGTTTAGTGCACTCGGTGGAGCTCATCCAGTGAACCATTCGACTCCTCGTCGCTTGCCCTCCCGACTTCCACGTCTTCCACCTCGGACTCCCCGGTGGTCGTCCGAGCGCACTTCCTCCTTCCTTGGTGTCTCCCTCCGGACTCCCTTCACCCCCAAGCCCGCGCAAACCGTCCCCCAAGTTCCCAGCCTCACAAAACACAATAACATTCCCCATTGATTAACAAATTAATACAATTACCATATCAGCCATTCAAAAGTGAAACAACGGCGAGAGAAACATTTAACAGACAAAGAAACATTCCTACTCGTAACAAACCAAAGAAGCCCTTTTTAGTAACATACACAGGACATTGTACATTCTCTCCCCACCAGCAAATGTCATGCCCTCATGGCATTACTAGAGTTCCCCAAAGCTTCTTGCAACACACAAAACCCAACCCAGGTGCAGAAAGCAGTGACATAACCACCCTGAGCAGTAGAAATCACACTCGGTTCTCCTGGTACCACATATGTCAACCGCTCGGGGGGGGCGCCTAATCCTCTGAGATCTCCATACCCCTTCTGCCCCACTGGGCTCCCTCTTCACCTGTGAACCCACTGTCTCGGACACCCCAGGTCTTCCTGACAGACCCTCACCCCCTTCCTCACGGGGGTCCTCCCTCACCTGAGATCTCTCCGGCTCATGCTCGGGCTCCACCCTCTCTCCCGCCAATGTTGGCTGCCTCTCCAGCTGACCCTCAAGACCTTCCCTCCTCTCACCCAATTCAGTATGGGAAGGGCCAGGAGCCTCCTCTCCTGGTACTGGAGCACCAGCGAATGGGAACAGGGGCCACTCATCAGAGTCGTCCTCTTCCGAATCAGTAGCCATTTCCGGCCGAGGGACCCGTCCCCGCTCTTCAGCAGCGGGCTCTTCCCTTTCTCTGCGCCCTCGCAGAGTCCTTGTACTGGGCGTAACCTCCCACTCTGGCTCCGTATCCACCTGCACCGCTTGACCCAGCGGCAGCAGGTGATTCTGATGGAGTACCTTGATAGGCCCTTTCCCATCCTCAGGTTTCACCTGGTAAACTGGCAGGTTCGGCATCTGGCTCTCTATTACATAGGGGCTGGCCGCCCATTGATCTGCCAACTTGTGCTTACCAGGGAGTCCCAAATTCCGTAAAAGGACCCGGTCGCCCGGCAATAATTGAACAAACTTCACCTTTCGATCATACCACATCTTATTCCTCTGATTCTGTTTGGTAGCCGCCGCCTCGGCCAACTCGTACGCCTGCTGTAACTCCCTCTTCATGTCGGACACATACTTTAGATGGGACTTCCCGGGTAATTCACCCACTTCACCCCCAAAACACAAGTCAATGGGCAACCTCGCTTCCCGCCCGAACATCAGATAATAGGGCGAATATCCTGTAGCATCATTGCGAGTACAATTGTAACAGTGAACCAATTGTCCAATATGACGACTCCACCTGCTTTTCTGCCCAATCTCCAGCGTCCCGAGCATATCCAACAGGGTCCGGTTGAACCTCTCTGGCTGCGGATCTCCCTGTGGGTGATAAGGGGTAGTCCTGGATTTCTCAACCCCAAGCATAGTCAGTAATTCATGGATAAGGCGGCACTCAAAGTCCCGCCCCTGATCGCTATGGATTCGCCTGGAAAGGCCGTAATGAACAAAATACTTCTCCCATAACACCTTCGCCACTGTCGTCGCCTTCTGATCCTTAGTGGGAAATGCCTGAGCATAGCGAGTGTAATGATCGGTGATGACTAAGACATTCGCGGTGTTGCTGGTGTCAGGCTCAATCGACAGAAAATCCATACATACCAGGTCCAGAGGTCCCTCACTCTGCAAGTGTGACAGTGGAGCCGCCAACGCGGGCAGGGTCTTCCTCCGGATGCAACGACTGCAGCCCCTACAGTATTCTTCGACTTCCCCCCTCATCCGGGGCCAGTAGAACCGGTCTTTGAGTAATCCATAGGTCTTTTCCACCCCCAAGTGTCCAGAATCATCATGTAGGGCCTGGAGTACAGCCTGCCGATACTCCTCCGGCAGGACCAGTTGCCAACAGTGGGGTTGGTCCGGAGGCACCGTTACCCGGTACAAGATTTGGTTCTTTAACTTCAACCGAGACCACTCCTTCAACAACAGGGACACAAATGGGTGTTTCGCCTTCTCAGCCAACGCCCCATTCCCCCTCTCGACCGCTCTCCACACAATACCAATGCCCGGGTCATTTTGCTGAGCAGCTGCCACTTCCCCCAGACTCAGTTCCGGCAACTGTTTAGTCCGCAGTGCGGTCAGGTCACAGTAAGCTAGGGGTATGGCGTCATCAAAAACCCCCAAATGGTCCACGGCTCGTTCCAGTCTCCCTCTTCCCTCGGCCTTCACGGTGATAGCAAACTGACACATCGCCTTCACTCCAGGGGCAGGGACACTCTCCCACTCCTTGTCCCTCTCCTGTTCCCCCGGCTCCCGACGAGACAAAGCATCCGCATCGACATTCTTGCTTCCGGGCCGGTACCTCAGGCTGAAATCATATACCGACAAGGCCGCCAGCCACCGATGTCCTGTGGCATCCAGCTTTGCCGAAGTCAAAATATAAGTGAGAGGATTGTTATCCGTTTGCACCTCAAACTTGGCTCCATACAGGTAATCGCTCAACTTGTCCAGCACCGCCCACTTCAGCGCCAGGAACTCCAACTTGTGAGTGGGATAGTTTCTCTCCGATGGCGACAAGCTTCGGCTGACAAAGGCTACCGGCCTCAATGCTTTGCCATGCTCCTGGTACAGAACAGCCCCGAGACCCTCTCGACTGGCATCCGTGTGCAGAACATATGGCTTCTGGGGATCGGCAAAAGCCAACACCGGGGCCTGGGTCAGTGCCCTTTTCAAAGATCGGAACGCCTCTTCACATTGATCATCCCATCTCGAGCCAAAAGGTTCCGCCGGGTTCCAGTATCCTCCAGCGTCCTGCCTCTGGTCCCCCGTCCTTTTCTTCCCCACCGGGGGATAGCCACACAACAGCTGAGTCAATGTGTGATACACTTTGGTGTATCCTTTCACAAATCGCCGGTAATACCCACAGAACCCCAAAAATGAGCGCAGTGCACCCACTTTCTGGGGTCTCGGCCAGGTGGTCACGGCCTCTATCTTGGTTGGATCAGTAGCCACTCCCTCTCGCGAAATGATATGGCCAACGTAGCTAACCGACGACTTGCAGAACTGGCATTTGTCCAGGGAAAGCTTCAACCCTTCTTCATTAAGCCGGCCCAACACCTTCAACAGCCTCTCCTCATGTTCCTCCAAAGTCGATCCAAACACTATCAAATCGTCCAGGTACACCAGCACCTCTAACAGATTCATATCCCCCACAGTTCTCTTCATGAGCCTCTGGAAAGTGGCTGGGGCTCCCGATATGCCTTGGGGCATTCGTTTGAACTGAAAGAACCCCAGCAGGCAGATAAAAGCGGTCTTCTCTTTATCGCCCGCACTCATCGGGATCTGGTAATACCCACTTCTTAAATCCAGCACACTGAACCACTTCGCACCACTCAGGCAGGCCAGCGCATCCTCGACTCTTGGGGCAGTATATTGATCAGGGACAGTTCGCCGATTCAACGTCCTGTAGTCAACACACCTGCGCACTCGCCCATTCTTCTTCCGTGCCACATCTATTGGGGACGCATAAGGACTTCGGGACTCAGCTATGATTCCGGCCTCCTTCAACTTGCACAAGTGCTGCCGCACGTCCTCAACATCTGCCGGAGCCAGCCGCCGGGATCTCTCTCGGAACGAGGTGTCCTCCGTTACCCGGATGGTGTGGCGAGTGCTTTTGGAGCAGCCAACATCAAACTCGCCCCGAGAAAAAACAGCTTCCATCTTCAGCATCTTCTCCACTAGCCTGTGTTTCCACTCCTGCGACACAGGGGAATCCCTGAAGTTAAAGACTTCAGCGGTCAGCTCCCTTCGATACTCCGATCCCTCCCCGTTAGGGGTTCTCACTGGTGCGCTAGACATTACCGTCACTGGGAACAGATGTGCCAGCGGCATTCCCCTCTTAAAGGTGATTTCTCTTGCTGTGGTGTTTCTGACACTTATAGCTATACGCCTCGCATGTACCACCCCTGGTCTCTGCACTTCGGGCCTCACCAGCGCCCCCGCCGGAAATCGTGTCTCCCCTTCAAGATCGCCCGGGGCGTCTACTAACAGGGCTTCGCCCGTCGGCACTCCTGGGAATCTGGGGGTCCCCATCACTAGTGCTACCTTCCCGGGTCGGATCACCTTGGGCCTCGCCTGCGTACACCGCACCGTCCCTATTTACACTCCGGGTCCAGTCCTAGGGAGGCAACCCCTTCTTCGAACACTGCTCGAAACACTGGATGCACCGAGAGGGCCTCCAGAAAGTCTTCCCCCGCTTTCTCCTTACAAGCTCCCAGGAGCCGTCGCACAACGGGGGAATTAGTCCCCACCAGGAGGGCAGCACCACCGGTTTCCACCGGGTCAGGACACACCAACACCAACGTCTCAACAGCTTCGGACACTCCCACATCGCCCTCCGAGAACTCCAATCTCACCGATAGGTACCCATGGTATGGGTAGTCACCCTCGCTCACACCCCAAATCTGCAGGGCGTCAAATGGGGTTATGGGCAAATGCTTTAGATATTGGTTGTAGAAAGACCAGTACAATAAGGTCACATGCGATCCCGTATCAAGAACGGCTTTTGCGTAAACTCCCTCTATCCGTAGACCCATACTGGCACGGGGTCCTACCAGCCCATCTGGAATAGAGGCGTGGGCACCCGGTGGTCCCCTGGCTGATCTCTGGGAACATGTTCCTCCAGAGGCTCCAGTCCGTTCCCTCACTGAGCCTCTTCTAAGTTTCCCGACACCTCCCCCTTTTTAGTCGCAGGGGGGCTTGTCCTCCGCGGAACTCCTGGTCTCTCACAATCCCACCTAAAGTGTCCCTCCTCTCCACAGCTATAGCACACCCTTGGCCGCCCACAGTCCCGCCTGAAATGCCCCTCTTTCCCACAGTTACAGCACACGCTGCCCGCTGCCCCTCCTCTCCCAGGATGACTCCCACTCCCAACCCACGGCACTGGGCGCCCCTGAGAGTGGGTACCTCCCCTGTCCCTTCCCTGCAGAGGGGATTCTCTACCCCTCGGTGGGTTGTCATTCCTCCACCCAGCCACCACTTCCTGTATCGCTGAGGATCACTCCCGTAGGCCCGCGCCCCTTTTCCGCCCCAACGCTCTCTCTTCCTCCCGCACCTCTCTAATCAGTTGCCCGAACGATGGAGCGGGGCTTTCCTATAAGCCTGCCGAATAGTCCACACTACCTTGTCCTCCTCCAGAGAGCCACTGAATAACTGACTCATCCTCACGCTAGCCACGTCCGGTGCCTTCACTACCCCTCGGCGCCGCAGCCCCGAGAGCATCCCCTCCCCCCTAAATATGTACTCGGAGAGCTTTTCCCCTCTCCGTTGTTCCAGGCGTTGGAACTCTGCTAAAAGCAGCCAGGGTTCCCCTGACAATCCAAACACTCCCTCCAAAACTTCTATACATTCCTCCACTGAGGCCCCAGGCTTCCCAGCTTTCAACTCCCGAACTGTTTTGGCTGCTAAACCCCTCAAACTCCCCACCAATCGCTGTCGCTTCTCCTCCTCCGAGCCTGGCCACTCCTCTAACATCAAGGATGTATGCTCGATCCAGGTCTCATAGTCCACCTCCCCGTCTGGAGTAGGCTTGGCTCCGGAGAACACCCCCAGCTTCAGCCGTGGCCTCTCGGCCACTCCCACCAGGGAGTTAAGTGCGGCTGCCAGCTCCGAGGCTTCCACCCTACCTGGGGGGCGGGGCCTAGTCACGACTCCCTCCTCCCTCCTCCCTTTACTAGTGCCGGCCACCTCTCTGGGGTTCACCTCTAGCTCTAGCTCCTCCTCCGATGTCTCCTCAGCCTCATCCTCGGAGAGAGTGTGGAGTCCCCACAGCCCCTCCTCCCCCGGAACACTGACCGTCGCCGGCAGTTCCAACGTCCTGACGTCAGCACTCGTACGAACCAACACCCAGCTAGACTCCATCTCTTTACCACACCGTCTAGCTACCAATTCTACCTGCCCCATACCCTTCACCAAAATTAACCCCCGCACTACCGCGTCTCCCGAAACTCGAAAATCCACTCCGCTCACTACGCATGCGTACTGTACCGGTACACCTTCAAATCCGCACCAGCGAACAATTTTATCTCTGCCCATCTCCGCTCACTACCTGCATGATTCCACAGCCCCCTGACAATCCAATCCCAGCGAGCACCCCACAAATGTAACACTTACCCAACAGGCTGGTATATGTCCAGGGGAAAAGCAGATCCAGCCACACACCAACTCACCTCCCGTACACGCAGGTGCTGTGAGAATCGCGTTCTCCAGACTCCCTTCACCCCCAAGCCCGCGCAACCCCTCCCCCAAGTTCCAAGCCTCACAAAACACAATAACATTCCCCATTGATTAACAAATGAATACAATTACCATATCAGCCATTCTAAAGTGAAACAATGGCGAGAGAAACATTTAACAGACAAAGAAACATTCCTACTCGTAACAAACCAAAGAAGCCCTTTTTAGTAACATACACAGGACATTGTACACTCCCCTCATCTCCTTTCCGCAGCAGCCAAGAAAACCAGGAGAGAGTTGATAGCTGCCTTTCCAAATCCTGAAATGCTCGTTTATCACACAATCTCTGAATTCCTGTAAATGCTCCTACCATCTGGTTCTGAATTTTATAAATGAAAGTTGGAGATACCTGTCGAGAGGTGAAGCAGAAACTGACCTTGGACTTTTACACAACCCACAAGCCCGCGGTTGCATTCCTGTGTTTCACTCACAGACACCTGATCCAGGAGCACCTGCTCCTTTCACTCAGGTGAAGCTTTGAAACTCACTCAGGTGAGTGGAGTGATTCGACCATTACCGGTGTCAGGTCCCTGTGCTGGAACTGTTAGATTGATTAATTACTCAAGGCCGCTTTACCAGTGGGATCAATGACACTGCTTGTTGAAAGTTTTCTGTGCCCAGTTAACACCTGTGTAAGTTTGTTCACCTGTACTAGTGTGCGCCAACAGAACAGAAGTTTAATTAGAATGATCCCAGTGATCATACCTCTGTCCATTCTGATTGTGACAGCATTGTTTTGTCGTCGTCTTGTTTACACTTTGGTCCCGGAGCAGGAAAGCTCCACCTGCTGGTGATACCCTGAATTACAAACAAGCAGACAGTGAGTCAGAGAGAGTACAATTACAGTACTTAACAACATTACAGCAAATAACAGTATCGCCATCCCCTGTATCAGAGCATCTGTTGGCTTAGGGACGAAACATTCCCTGTTAACATGAACGCCCACACCATGTCTGTATGTCTGTCCAGTGCATCTACTGATAGAATTACAGAGCAACAGAGCACAGATAGAGACGTTTCAGCCCAATGAGACAATGCTGACCACAGTGCTCACCGAGATGGTCCCAATTTCCCTCCTGGCCTCTTCATTCCATCTACACATCCCAACTGCTTCTGGAATTATACAGTTGTGCCTGCCTCATCCACTTCCTCTGGCAATTCCCTCCACATAATCACCACCTCTACATGAAACCGTTGCTGCTCGCATTGGTTTTGCAATCTATTTACCACTCCTCTGCCCATTTAGATCCCCTATAAGCTATGATAATCTTCACCGTACCATCTATAATGTTTGTAGGATAGTATCTGTTCTGGAACCTGGTAGTGTGTGTCCTGAGGTACCTGTACCTTCTACCTGATGGCAGCAGTGAGGGAAGTGCATTGCCTGGGCGGTGAGGATCTTTGATGATGGATGTTGCTTTTCTACGGCAACATTTTATGTAGATGTGCTCAATGGTTGAGAGACCTTTACCCGTGACATACTGGACCAAATCCACTAACTTTCGAAGGATTTTCTGCTCAAAAGCATTGGTGTTTTCCGACCACTCCGTATTGCAGCCAATCAGCAGACTTTCCACCACACATCTAAAGAGGTTTGCCAACGTTTTTGATGACATACCAAATCTCCACAGACTCCTGAGGAAGTAGAGGCACTCTTGTACTGTCTTCGCAATTATATTTATATGAAAGGTCCAGGACAGGAACTCTGAGAGTGACACCCAAGAATTTAAAGTTACTGACCCCCTCCAACTCTGATTTTCCAATGAGTACTGGCTCAGGGACCTCTGGCTTCCCTCTCCTGAATTCTACAATCAGTTTTTTGGTCGTATTGATATTGAATGAGAGGTTGTTGTTATTACACCACTCAGCCAAGTTTTCCGTCTCCCTCCTGTATCCTGTTCACCACCCCTTTTGATAGAGTCCACAACAGAGGTATCATCAGCAAACTTATACATGGTGGTGGAGCTGTACTTAGCCACACAGTCACAGGTGTAAAGCGAGTAGAGCGGGGGGTGAAGTACACATCCCTGTGGTGCTCCTGTGCTGATGGAGATTGTGGAGGAAATGTTTTTGCCAATCTGAACTGATTGAGGTCGACAAGTGTGGAAATCCAGGATCCAATTGCACAAGGATGTATTGAGGTCAGGTCTTGGAGTTTGCTGAATAGTTTTGAAGGGATAGTGGTTTTAAAGATACTCTGATAATTTTTACTTTGAACTTCCTCATCGCCCCGTACAAAGCAAATGACATCGAGCTGCAGCTCCAGTTCCTTAACACATTCTCTGAGGAGTGGCAGTTTGCTACACCTGGTGCAGATGTGGTTATCTGGGAGGCTGGAGGTGTTCCCAGAATTTCCAGTAAGTTCTCTTTTTTATTTTAAACAATGCACAAACATCAACTGATTTCACAATGCTTATGACGCCCTGAACAGATTTTGCTGAAATGCAATTCCCTTATTCATTCTTTTTCTCTTCATTCCAATACAGTCCATACAGTCAATGTTCACAACATCCATCCCCAATACCTCCCCACCTCACTGTCAATCTGTTACATCTCCTCCTGAGGTCACTTGTCTCTTTCACTGAGGGGTAGTGATCAGACAAAAAAAAACATGCAGCACTCCTTCTTGGGCTGTTACTGAACAGTGGCTCACCAGAGATAGCTGAAGAAGCAAATAACAAAGCTCTACATCATGTATTGTGAGTTTCATTATGAGCAACAGTAACGCGGCAACATTCTGTAATAATGAAATTAAAGTTGTAATGGCTCCTTTTACCCTGCCTGGTGCTGCATTTAATTCAACATCTGCTGGTGCTGCTTCCCCCAGCTCCCCGTCCCAGGGGGCGAGGGTCCTCTCCCAATCTCGATCCTGCAGACTATCCCAACACAGAATAGAAAGGAAACCACTGCCTGTTTAGGAACAGTGAGCATGCACAAAGTGATTGCTACATCATCAGTGCAGGGGGTGGCGGGGCTGAAATGAAACCTGCAGATGCTGCAGATCTGCGGTAAAATGAGAGGGGGACAC
This sequence comes from Hemitrygon akajei, assembly GCF_048418815.1. NCBI lineage: Eukaryota > Metazoa > Chordata > Chondrichthyes > Myliobatiformes > Dasyatidae > Hemitrygon > Hemitrygon akajei. The sequence goes on from NW_027331947.1 coordinate 2,439,925, forward strand.
AGGATCCTGTGACTGGTGGAGGGTCTCCCGTGACAATAAACCTGATCCTCATTTTAATTATGGGGACATATCAGATAGACTGGGACTTCTGGAGGGAGGCTCAATTGAAGTGTACACATTTTTGAGTAGCTCAGAAAAATAGAAAAGACTGAATTCTCACAAAAATGGGTAATATACCCAGAAACTTTGGCTGCAATTCGGCAGGTTGGAAGAGTGGAATGGAGTCAGGAGAAACATATTCCCCACCCACAATGAAAGGACATGTCAGATGTAGATCTCACAGCCTTGTCCAAACGGGCAAAAGATGGGTGTGGTCCCAGCATCACCGCCTCATCCCCACCCCTCCCGAGGAGCAGAATAACAAGGGCTGAGCATCAGCTCATCCAAGGCGGTTTGGGGTGAAGGGTCCCACAACCCGGACTGACTCCAGCAGGTTCCGTACAGGAAGCAGGGCAAAGGCCACCAGTTCCAGTGAGTTAACGGGACTCACTGCACTGCATCAGACTTCCTCACTCAGGACTGGTTTTAATACTCACCAATGGGAAATTTATGTCTTCATCATCCCCCAGCTCCCCACCCGGGGGCATTTTTTCGATCCCAAAACAGATTCAACAAAGAATACAAAGGAAAACACAGCACATCCGGGAATGTGAGCATGTGCAGTGTGATCAATGCATCATCAGAGGGGAGGACTGTCCAGGGTGATCTGCTTTGGGATGGAGTGCCTGCAGTCGGTGCAGTGTCTTGTTGTTTAGGATTTTCATAAACAACAGTTTTATTGATGTAAACTGGAATTGCCAGCAGGATAAACACAGATTGCATCAGGTAACAGAAGACCTCTCATCCCTGGTCTTTGTCTCCCGGGAAACTAAACACTTTGACAATGTCGACTGTAGGTATCCCTTCCTCTCAAAGTGAATCATTCATATCGCTGATCACTGAGAGCAATTATGGTTTGTTGGTCACTGAAGTTCGCCCTGGGTGGTTTGGATGGAATGACGTGGAGTTCGGGGTGTCACAGTGAAGGAACCGGGCAGCCAAACACTCTGATCTTGTGACCTCCAGCCGCAGATAGTGCCGTGGTGAACCTCCTGCAAAGCGCAGGCGCGGTGCCCACCCCAGCTGTCACCGGCGGTACTCCTGATCGGGCAGCAGTAAGGAAGGGGCTGATCTCGGGTTTGTGTAAATCGAGGGTGGGTTGCAGTGGGAAGTGTCCTAGGCCGACCTCTGCTTGACAGCCAGAGGCTCCGGGCTCTCCAGTCTTACATCCCATGCCCTCCACCTCTTAAATAACTTCCAGTTCCCCGGTCCTGAGTGCTTCATTTTCACTATGGATGTCCAATCCTTATGCACTTCCATTCATCAAGAAGGCCTCAAAGCCCTCCGCTACTTTCTGGACAATAGGCCTCACCAGTTTCCCACCACCACCACACTCCTCCAGTTGGTGGAACTGGTACTCACACAATAACTTCACTTTTGGCTCTTCCCACTTTCTTCAGATCAAGGGTTCAGCTATGGGCACTCGCATGGGCCCCAGCTATGCCTCCCTCTTCATGGGTTATGTGGAACAGTCTATGCTTCAAATCTATACTGGTACTGCTCCCCAAGTTTTCCTTCGCTACATTGACAACTAAATTAGTGCTGCTTCCTGCACCCATGCTGAGCTCATCAATTTCATCTACTTTGCCTCTAACTTTCACCCAGCCCTCAAATTCATTTAGTCCATTTCAGACACTTCTCTCCCCTTTCTCAATCTCTTGGTCTCCATCTCTGGAGACAGACTGTCCACTGACATCTTCTATAAACCCAATGACTCCCATAACTACCTTGATTATACCCCTTCCCACCCTGCCAAATGTAAAAATGCTATTCCTTGTTCCTAGTTCCTCTGTCTTCGCCGCATCTGCTCCCAGGATGAGGCTTTCCATTCCAGGACATCTCAAATGCCCTCTTTCTTTAAGGATCGCAGTTTCACTTCTGCCAACATCAATGATGCCCTCACCCACACCTTCTCCATTTCCCGCACTTCGGCCCTCACCCTATCTTCTCGTCACCACAACAGGGACTGTGTTCCCCTTGTCCTCATCTACCACCCCACCAGCCTCCAGATCCAGCACATTATCCTCCGCAACTTCCTCCACCTTCAACAGGACCCCACCACTAAGCACATCTTTCCCTCTCTACCCTTCTCTGCTTTTTGCAGGGATCGTTCCCTCCGTGACTGCCTGGTCCACACGTCCCTCCCCACAGATCTCCCACCCGGTACTTATCCCTGCAAGCATAAGTGCTACACCTGTCCCTACACCTCCTCTCTTACCACCATTCAGGGCCCCAAACAGTCCTTCCAGGTGAGGCAACACTTCACTTGTGAGTCTGTTGCGGTCATCTATTGCATCCAGTGCTCCCAGTGTGGCCTCCTCTACATCGGCAAGAGGCGACACAGATTGGGAAACCGCTTCGTCGAGCATCTCCGCTCCATCCGCCCCAACAGACAGGATCTCCCGGTTGCCACTCACTTCAACTCTGCTTCACATTCCCATTCAGATATGCCAATACATGGCCTCATCTACTGCCATGATGAGGCTAAACTCAGGTTGGAGGAGCAACACCTCATATAACGCCTGGGTAGTCTCCAGCCCCTTGGTATGAACATCGAGTTCTCCAACTTTCAGTAATTCCCATCCCAGTTTCACTCTGCCCCCTCACCCAGCTGCCTATCACTCCCTCATGGTTCCACCTCCTTCTACTGCCCAGTGTGCTATTCCCTATTCCTTCTTCACCTTTCCTGCCTATCCCTTCCCTGCTTTCCCTCCCCCACCCATTTATCTTTCCAATTCCTGGTTTTTCACCTGGCATCTACTAGCCTTCTCCTTCCCACCCTCCCCCCACCATCGTTACAGGGCCTCTGCCCACTCCCTCTTCAGTCCTGATGAAGGGTTCTGGCCCGAACCATTGACTGCTCGTTTCCACAGATGCTGCCCAACCTGCTGAGTTCATCCAGCTTGTTTGTACATGTTGCCTTGACTCCAGCATCTGAAACATCAAGTGAGAAACAGCAGGAGGTGGCCATTCAGCCCCTCAAACCATCAACAAGATGGCGGCTGCTCTCCCATCTCAGCCACATTTCTGCCAGATCCTCATTTCCTCGATCCCTTTGGTCTCCACACATCTGTCGACCTCATTTTTATGTGAGGATGATTGCCGAGTCTTCACCGCCCTCTGTGGTGGGGATTTACAGACATTCACCACCCTCTAAGTGGAGTCATTTCCCCTCATCTCAGTCTCGGACAGTCCACCCCCTTTTTCAGAAACTGGGATCATGGTTCAACCAGTAATTATGTTGTGCATTTCAATGTGTTCACCTCTCAGTTCTCAAATCTCTAAATAAAGGTGTTTTTGCATTTGATCTTTCTTCAAATGACAACCCCACCATGCCAGAGATCAGTCTGGTGAATCTTCATTGCACTCTCTGTAACAAATACTCTCTAACCTCTTTGTTCATCCTCTATGGAATTAATATCCATCTTCTGCAGCCCCGTGTTGCCCCAACTACTCACCTCCCACTCCCTGTCACTATTTCAACCTTCTCACCTCCCCCCTCACCTGTATCCACCTCTCACACACCAGCTCCTGCCTCATCCCCACCCCTCACCTCTTTTCTCTGACTATTTCCCATCCACTCTCAGTCCAGAGGGAGGGTCTCGGCCTGAAATGTTGATGGTCCATTTCCCTCCACAGATGCTGCCCGACCCACTGAGTTCCTCCGGCAGTTTGTCCTTTGGTCTGTATAACCCGTGTTAGCATGAGGAGCCAGATTTTACACCATATCCCAGGTACAATATCAACCAAACCAAAATAATTGTTAAGGTCATTTTCACTCTTATACCCAATAACTCTTACAATAAATACAATGTACCTTTGACCTCCCTCCCTACCCACTGCACCTCAGTCCCTCTCAATTTAAACACACTCAGGATTTTGGTTTGTCCTACAGAAGTGGGTGATCTCACATTTCCCACATTGGGCTCCAGCTGACCTGTTGTTCCCACTCACTCCTTTTGCCTCCATTACCCCGAAACCTTTTGACAAGAAACACAGAACATAGAACAGTACAGCACAGGAACAGGCCCTTCGGCCCTCAATGTTGTGCTCAGTCTATTCAATTAATGAAATGGCCAACTAAACTAATCTCTTCTGCCAGAACAATGTCCATATCCTTCCATTTTCCTCACATTCATGTGCTGATCTAGATATCTCTTAAAAGTCCCCAGTCTATCTGCCACTAGCATCACCCCAGGCAAGTTCAAGTTACACTCCCACTATAAATGCATGGCATCTTGTATTGGACATTTCTACCCCTGGTAAAAAGGATATTCTGTGTCTACTCTATCTATGTGTCTCATAACCTTATGAATCTCAATGATCTCACCCTGGCCTGCGCCACTCTGGAGAAAACAACCCAAGCTTGTCCAACCTCTCGTAATAGCTCATGCCCTCTAATCCAGGCAATATCATGGTAAACCTCTCCTGCACTCCTTCCAGGGCCATTGACATCCTTCCTGGAATGAGACAACCAGAACTGTATGAAATACTTTAGAAGTGCCTAACTCGTGTTTTATAAGTTATGCAACATAACTTCCTGAATTTTGAATGTAATATCTTCACTAATAGACAAGCATGCCAATTGCCTTCTTAACCACCCTGTTAATCTGTGTAGCCACTTTCAGGGTGTGATGAACTTGGTCTCTGAGATCCCTCTGCCAATTGACACTGTTAACGGTCTTGTATTTAACAGTGTATTATCTCTATAATTGACCTACTGAGCTGCCAAGATGATCATCACTAATCAAATCTCACTTAGTTGTCTCACGTACTGTTGAATTTATTGTCAAGTGTGCATGTACAGGAAGGTACAGGTACAGAGAAACACTGATTTGCAGAAGCATCACAGGCAAGTACATTCAGATAACTCACAGAACAGAAATTATACAGTTCTGTATCATTATCAATATAGAAATACAAGTTTTATGTCATTACCAATATACAAATATGTATGCTCTGTCAATAATCAAAAATACACATTTTGTGTCAATAACAATGTGTAAATATACTTTTTTTTTCCAAGAGCAGACTTGGAAATGTCGAATTTGGTCTCTCAGCCAAATTGTTGACACAGTTTGGGAACAACTGAGCTCTAAGTACTGGTCCCTAGAACACACACTGGGACATCCTGCAGGCCCAAGAAGGGTCTGGTTATTCTTTTCTTTAAACACACAGACAACAAGAAAGGAACAGGCCACTCAGCCCATCCTGTCATTCAGTAAGACCCAACACTGGTCCATCCTTGCCCCCCAACACCACTTCAGTCCACTTTGCCCAGACCATTGGCCCCACTTGCAGCTCAACAGTCTGCCAGTGTTTGACCCGAAAAGTGGTGAATTTCTCTGCTCGACACCACTGTGGACTCAGACGTTTCCACAGACGAGCCCTGCATGTCCGTTCCCCAATGTGAATGGGCTCCTTCCCCCATCCTGCTCCCTCTCTGGATTGATAATATCTTTCCTACAGTAGCGTGAACACAACTATACATAATACTCTGCGCAGCCACACCAGCTATTTATATGACTACAATATATTGTCCACAATCCAAAATGCAATGCCCTAACTGATGAAGGCCAGAATGATTAAAGACTTTGTTTCCAGCCTCTATACTTGCATGTCCACTTTCAGTGAACTGTGCAATTGTACTCCCAGGTCACTCTGTTCCACGACACTCCATGCCCTCCCATTCACTATACCAGTCCCACTCTGGTCTGACTGTCCAAAGTGCACCATCTTTTACTTGCCCACATGGAAAACCATTTGTCATTCCTCAGTCCATCTCCATAACAGACCCAAGGTCCCTTTGAAATTCAAAGTAACCTGTTGCAATATAAAGCAGACTCCCGAATATCGTGTCAAACTTGCTAACCATGCTACGTACATTCATATACAAACCAATGGCATGAATAATGAATTACAAAGGTCTCAATTGTGACCCACACATTCCAATCATCACAGGCCTCCACTCGCTAGATCCATCTTCAACGATCACCCTCTGCTTCCTGTCATCGAGCCCGGTCCTAATCTTCCAGATCAGCTGCCATGTGGAATCTTGTTACAGACTTTAGCAAAGTCCATACAGACATCACTGCCCAACTTCACCTATCCCCATAGTTACCTCTTCAAAAATCTCCAGAATACTTGAGAGGCTTGACGTCCCTCTGGGTGGTGTAGTTGGTGATTTCCCCATAATCAACGTCTAACCACCCGAGACTTCAGCTTCACTGCAGACTGAGGAAGTTCTGATCCCAGCTGCAGAATTACCAACCTGTATACTCTCAGTTCCATATCCTCAGAATCACCAGACCAGTATTATAACCCACATACAGACTCCTCTCGGACGTTTTGATGTTTGTAGAGTTATCTATCTGGACTGAAGCGTGTACACTGTCAGTTCTATATTCTCAGAGACTCCATCCCAATATTATAACCCACACACAGACTCTCCTAGGATGCTCTGGCATTGTCGATTTGCTGTTGTGTTCCTACCATTTCCTATTCACAGACTAAGGTAGAACTGGAACCTAATGACTCTCTGCCTTGGCCAGTGCTCAGGCTGGTTCCCCAGTCTGTAGATTGTGAGAGGATGCGGATACACTTCAGCTTGTCTCCAGCAGCTAAACCGAGCACGTTTGATCACTATATCATTGCTGTGAGGGATCTCACCCTGCACAATTGGCTGTCATGTTTCTCACAGTGTAGCAGGAACAAAGTGCTTTTAAAGAAAAATCACAAAATAGAAAACACTGGGAACTCAGTACATCAGGACACTTCTGTGAAAGGAGAAATGGTGGAAGACCCAATTTCAGAAATGGGACTGTCCAAGATCCTGCCCGATCAGCTGAGCAATTCCAGTATTTTCTACTTACTTTACATTTCCTGCAAAATTAGTTTTTTTTCGTCTACTTGAATGCACAGATATTAACTGGTTGCAAAACGTTTGGGGCATCCCAAGCTGTTCAACAGATTTGAGTTAATGCCACCCCACTCCACCAATTTGTCAGTTTTCAGTTCCTTCTGACCCTGGTGTAACACATCCCATACAGTCAATACTCACAGCATTCTTTCCTCCCACTATCATTCTGTTACATTTGCTCCCGAGGCCACTGTCTCTACCCTGAGAGGCGGTGAACACAGAGCAATAAAATGTGCATCTCTTCTTGCAGCTTTGGCTGGCTGTTACCCTGGAAATGGAGGAAGTGACTCACCAAAAATAAACGGAAGAGGAAACACTGGAGCTCATAGCATAATATATTGAGATTATTATGACAAAGATTAACACTGCAATATTTTTTAACAGTGGAACTAAAATTGACATGGCGGTGTTTACCTTGCCACGTGCTGTACCAATGTAACCGCAATTAACCAAAAAAATACACAATTCCTGGAAAACAGTGAGGTAAAACGTGAATGACAATAGGCAGTAGGTGCAGGAGTAGGCCATTCGGCTGTTCTAGCCAGCACCGCCATTGACTGTGATCATGGCTGATCATACACAATCAGTACCCCGTTCCTGCCCTCTCCCCATATCCCTTGACCGCGCTATCTTCTACTTCGCAATGAAGACAAAGGTTAGAGGAAAGATTGCTGATAGATATCATTGAGCTGATGGAATACAGTCTGGACAAGACTGAACAGGATGGGCAGGGAATGCAATCAGGTGGCAGAAGGGATCAAGAACAATCCCTGATGGTCCTCCAGCAAAACACAGGTACTGAATTAATAGTACACACTACTGTAGAAATGATTCTAAAATGACAACACTAGATCAATTAAGAACTTTGGCATCTACCCTTGCCCCTCACCAAATTTCATCAACACACCATAAAACGTATCCCATCCGAATACCTCACACCTTCGTACAGCTGCTCTCTTCTGTTAGCTTCCAAAAACAGCAGAGAACTGAACACAGCTGAACACATCATGGAAACCAGCCTCCCCATGGACTCGCTCTATACTTCCCGCAACCTCAGTAAATCAGGCAACATAATCATCAGGAATTAAGTCTCACTGAGATTTCTCAGGTCCTGTTGAATTTATTGCCAAGTGCACAAGTACGGGAAGGTACAGGTACAGAGAAACACTGACTTGTAGCAGCATCACAGGAAAGTACATTCAGATAACACACGGAACACAAATTATATAAAATCTCTGTCAGTAACAATATGGAAATATGTTTACGTCATCCTGCTAACAGGGCCAGAACAACAGACGGTTCGGTGTGAAAGTCTCACAACCCGGACCGACCCCGGCAGATTCTGTGAAGGAAGCGAGGCGAGGCCGCCAGTTCGGGAAAGTTCATCCCCTCCCCCTGCAGGTTTCACCGATCTCCTTGTGTTTCTCTCTCCCTCCCCACCCCCACCTTTTATTCTCCAGTTCTCTTGTTTGAATTCGGGACCTCCCTACTCCGGACCTGTTTCAATACTCACCGAAAGGAAATTGTTGTCGTCGCCCCGCAGAGAATAATCCGTCCCCGGCTCCCCGCCCCTGCGGGCGAGGGCGAGGACCCCCTCCCGATCTCGATCCCAATGCCACCGCCGGCCCCCTGCAGCAAAGAACGAAAAACAACACCGCCCTTCCCGTACTGAGCATGCGCGATGTCGCCAGCCCGTCACCAGGTAAGTGGGCGGGGCCTCGGAACGAAGCTGTAGATCCACAAACCTGCCTGACCAGGTAGACCCATTGTCTCAGATTGCTCCTGCCCCACCGAACTCATTTCTGCATACCTTGACGCTGTTTTATCCTCCCTTGTTCAATCCCTTCCCACCTATGTTCGTGACACTTCTCACGCTCTGAACTTTTTCAATGATTTTAAGTTCCCTCGCCCCCACCGCCTTGTTTTCACCATGGATGTCCAGTCCCTCTATACCTCCACCCCCCACCTGGACGGTCTCAAAGCTCTCCTCTTCTTTTTGGATTCCAGACCTAACCAATTCCCCTCTACCACCACTCTCCTCCGTCCAGCGGAATTAGTTCTTATTCTCAATCATTTTTCCTTTGGCTTCTCCCACTTCATCCAAACCAAGGGTGTAGCCATGGGCACCCGTATGCCTCCCTTTTTGTTGGCTTTGTGGAACAGTCCATGTTATACGGGTATCCGTCCCCCTCTTTTCCTTCGCTACATCGACGACTGGATTGGCGCTGCCTCCTGCACGCATGCTGAGCTCGTTGACTTCATTAACTTTGCCTCCAACTTTCACCCTGCCCTCAAATTTACCTGATCTATTTCCGACACCTCCCTCCCCTTTCTTGATCTTTCTGTCTCCATCTCTGGAGACGGCCTATCTACTGATATCTACTACAAGCCTACAGACTCTCACAGCTACCTGGACTATTCCTCTTCCCACCCTGTCTCTTGCAAAAATGCTATCCCCTTCTCGAATTTCCTCCGTCTCCGCCGCATCTGCTCTCAGGATGAGGCTTTTCATTCCAGGACGAAGGAGATGTCTTCCTTTTTTAAACAAAGGGGCTCTGACGGTGGTGTCGGAAAAGAGGATGCTGTCCAAGTTGCATGCCATCTTTGACAATGACTCCCATCCACTCCATAATGTATTGGTTAGGCACAGGAGTACATTCAGCCAGAGACTCATTCCACCGAGATGTAACACTGAGCGTCAGAGGAAGTCATACCTGCCTGTGGCCATCAAACTTTACAACTCCTCCCTCGGAGTGTCAGACACCCTGAGCCAATAGGCTGGTCCTGGACTTATTTCCACTTGGCATGATTAACTTATTATTATTTAATTATTTATGGTTTTATATTGCTTATATTTCTTCACTATTCTTGGTGGTGCGTCTGTAACGAACCCCAGTTTCCCTCGGGATCAATAAAGTATGTCTGTCTGTCTGTCTGTCATCACCTCTGCTCTGAAACGCATCTCTCCCATTTCCCGCACATCTGCCATCACCCGATCTGCCCACCACCCCACTCGGGATAGGGTTCCCCTTGTCCTCACCTACCACCCCACCAGCCTCCGGGTCCAACGTATAATTCTCCGTAGCTTCCGCCACCTCCGACGGGATCCCACTACCAAGCATATCTTTCCCTCCACCTTCCCTTTCTGCTTTCCACAGGGATCGCTCCCGATGCGACTCCCTTGTCCCCCCATCCCTTCCCACCGATCTCCCTCCTGGCACTTATCATTGTAAGCAGAACAAGTGCTACACCTGCCCTTACACTTCCTCTCTCACCACCATTCAGGGCCCCAGAAAGTCCTTCCAGGTGAGGCGACACTTCACCTGTGAGTCGGCTGGTGTGGTATGATGCGTCCAGTGGCCTTTGGTGAGACCCGACGCAGACTGGGAGACCATTTCGCTGAACACCTATGCTCTGTCTGCCAAGGAAAGCAGGATCTCCCAGTGGCCACACATTTTAATTCCACGTCCCATTCCCATTCTGATATGTCTATCCATGGCCTCCTGTACTGTCAAGATGAAGCCACACTCAGGTTGGAGGAACAACACCTTATATACCGGCTGGGTAGCCTCCAACCTGATGGCATGAACATTGACTTCTCTAACTTCTGTTAATGCCCCTCCTCCCCTTCTTACCCCATCCCTGATATATTTAGTTTTTTTTCCACCCTCCTTTTTTTCTCTCTTTCTGCCCGTCACTCTGCCTGTCCTCCATCTCCCTCTGGTGCCCCCTCCCTCTTTCTTTCTCCCGAAGCCTCCCGTCCCATGAACCTTTCCCTTCTCCAGCTCTGTATCCCTTTTGCCAATCACTTTTCCAGCTCTTAGCTTCACCCCACCCCCTCCGGTCTTCTTCTATCATTTCGCATTTTCCCCTCCCCTCGTACTTTCAAATCTCTTACTATCTTTCCTTTCAGTTAGTCCTGACGAAGGGTCTCGGCCCGAAACGTCGACAGTGCTTCTCCCTATAGATGCTGCCTGGCCTGCTGTGTTCCACCAGCATTTTGTGTGTGCTGCAGATGCTGCGGATCCGCGGTAAAACAGGATCACGTGACGGGTGAAGGGTCTCCCACGTGACCCGGTGACTCTGCTCCTCGCCCCTCACACTCCGCCCGACCTCCCCACCGCATTTCCCATATTATTCCACATTTACACCAGGGACATGTTTAACATTTTCCCTCCGTATATTCCCGTCCCATCCCTCCACCTCCCTGGGTTAGGGGTTACGAGTTTGAATCCCATTCCGGTCCGACTAACATTTTAGATCCAAAATAGAATTGTGCAGGTTTCATGTAAATCAGTCTATGTTTATAAACATTCATTTCTATTCACATTCCCCCGGCCTTACTGGACAGGAACACTTAAACATCAACTGATAAACAGCAGGAGGGGGCCATTCAGTCCCTCTAACTATCAACAAGATGGCGGCTGCCCTCCCATCTCAGCCAGATGTTTTTGCCCGATCCGCATTTCCTCGATCCTTTCGGTCTCCACACATCTGCCAGCCTCTGTTTTATGTGAAGAAGATCACTGAGTCTTCACCGCCCTCTGTGGTGGGGATTTACAGACATTCACCAGCCTCGGAGTGGAGACATTTCCCCTCATCTCAGTCCCGGACAGTCCATCCCTGTTTCAGAGACTGGGATCCCTAGTTCAACCGGTAATGATGTTGTGCATTTCAATGAGTTCACCTCTCAGTCCTCGATTCTCTAAATGAAAGGGTTATCGCATTTGATCTTTCTTCATATGATGACAGACCACCCCAGGGATCGGGCTGGTGAATCATCATTGCACTCTCTATCACAAATACTCTCTAACCTCTTTGTTCATCCTCTGTGGAATTAATTTCCATCTTCTGCAGCCCCGTGTTGCCCCAACCACTCACCTCCCACCCCTGTCACTATTTCCACCTTCCCACCTCCCCTTCACCTGGATCCACCTCTCACTCCCCAGCTCTTGCCCCATCCCCACCCCTCACCTCTTTTCTCTGACTTTTCCATATAACCATATAACAATCACAGCACGGAAACAGGCCATTCCGGCCCTCCTAGTCCGTGCCGAACTCTTAATCTCACCTAGTCCCACCTACCCGCACTCAGCCCATAACCCTCCACTCCTTTCCTGTCCATATACCTATCCAATGTTACCTTAAATGACACAACTGAACTGGCCTCTACTACTTCTACATGAAGCTCATTCCACACAGCTATCACTCTCTGAGTAAAGAAATACCCCCTCGTGTTTCCCTTAAACTTTTGCCCCCTTACTCTCAAATCATGTCCTCTCGTTTGAATCTCCCCTACTCTCAATGGAAACAGCCTATTCACGTCAACTCTATCTATCCCTCTCAAAATTTTAAATACCTCGATCAAATCCCCCCTCAACCTTCTACACTCCAATGAATAGAGACCTAACTTGTTCAACCTTTCTCTGTAACTTAAGTGCTGAAACCCAGGTAACATCCTAGAAAATCGTCTCTGCACTCTCTCTAATTTATTGATATCTTTCCTATAATTCGGTGACCAGAACTGTACACAATATTCCAAGTTTCGCCTTACCAATCCCTTGTACAATTTTAACATTACATCCCAACTTCTGTACTCAATGCTCTGATTTATAAAGGCCAGCGTTCCAAAAGCCTTTTTCACCACCCTATCTACATGAGACTCCACCTACAGGGAACTATGCACTGTTATTCCTAGATCTCTCTGGTCCACTGCATTCCTCAATGCCCTACCATTTACCCTGTATGTTCTATTTGGATTATTCCTGCCAAAATGTAGAACCTCACACTTCTCAGCATTAGACTCCATCTGCCAACGTTCAGCCCATTCTTCTAACCGGCATGAATCTCCCTGCAAGCTTTGAAAACCCACCTCATTATCCACAACGCCTCCTACCTTAGTATCATCAGCATACTTACTAATCCAATTTACCACCCCATCATCCAGATCATTTATGTATGTTACAAACAACATTGGGCCCAAAACAGATCCCTGAGGCACCCCGCTAGTCACCGGCCTCCATCCCGATAAACAATTATCCACCACTACTCTCTGGCATCTCCCACCTAGCCACTGTTGAATCCATTTTATTACTCCAGCATTAATACCTAACGACTGAACCTTCTTAATTAACCTTCTCTGTGGAACTTTGTCAAAGGCCTTGCTGAAGTCCATATAGACTACATTCACTGCCTTACCCTCGTCAAAATTCCTCGTAACTACTTCAAAAAATTCAATAAGATTTGTCAAACATGACCTTCCACGCACAAATCCATGCTGGCTACTCCTAATCAGATGCTGTCCATCCAGATAATTATAAATACTATCTCTAAGAATACTTTCCATTAATTTACCCACCACTGATGTCAAGCTGACAGGTCTATAATTGCCAGGCTTACTTCTAGAACCCTTTTTAAACAATGGAACCACATGAGCAATACGCCAATCCTCCAGCACAATCCCCGTTTCTAATGACATCTGAAAGATCTCCGTCAGAGCTCCTGCTATCTCTATCTCTACATCCTCCCAGTATCCAGCGTATCTAGTCATTTCAACAGTCGATACGCTTCAATGAGCTCGCCACGCATTCTTCCAACTGCAAAGCTGCCAAACGCTCCTCATATGTTGACCCACTTCATTCCCGGAATCATCCTTCTGAACCAAGGCAGATCCGGAGAGGTCGGAGAGGAGAAATAAAGGGGGCGGCAAGTGGAAGGGCAAATAACGGAATTTAGAGATTTCTATGCTTATGCCTTATGATTGGACGTTACTTAGACGGAATAAAAGGTGTTAGTCTTCCAACCTGAGAGTGGCCTTATCCTAGTAGAAGAAGAGTCTATGGAACGATATGTCGGGCCAGGAATAGGGGTAGACATTGAAACCTTTAGCTACGAGTCTTTGAATATGTATAAACTGTGACTTTTGGGAATGCGAACCTTCAACAGGGCAGGAAAGGAAGTCGGAAGACATCACGGAAGAGAGAGGAGAAAACATATGGAAGTTGACAGGTGAAGTCAGGTGGTTGAGGGAAGAAGGATGAAATAAGTACCTGGGAAGTAATGTGGGAAAGACAAAAATGTGGGAAAGAGCTCCGGAAGTATGAATCAGATATGAGAGGAGAGTGGATCATGGGAGAAGGGGAAGGAGGAGAGGTATCAGGGGAAAGTGGTAGGAAAATGAGGAAAAGTGTAAAGGGAAGGGGAAAACACTGGAAAATAGAGATATCCATGTTCATGCCATACGATTTGAAGTTACCAAGCCGGAGTATAAGGGGTCATTCCCCCAGCCCGAGAGTGGCCTTATCGTGCACAAGAGGAGCCCAGGGACCAGCATTTCACACCGGGAATGGAGACAGGAATTGAGATGGTTTGACACTCGGGATTCCGCTTCTGTTGATGAAGCTCAGTTACTCGACGGAGCCTTCATTAATCTGAATAAGGGTCTTGGACGGAAACGTCGACTGTTTAGTCATTTCAAAAGATGCTGCCTGACCTGTTGAGTTCCTCCAGCAATTTGTGTGCGTTGCAATTAATTTTATTAGTGATTTGTATGCGTTAATTTTCTTCGTAAGCCTGGACACTACCTTAATTTAATGCTCTTCACTGTATTACAGGATGATGCAAACAGCATATTATTTATATATATATAGTTTTATTACTGTGATTTAAAACCGAAACAATCTCCAGAGTAAAGCAGAGCATCCCAAAGACAGTGCATCTTTGGTCTATGATGATAAAGTCTATGCAGCCTAGGAATGGATAAGATCAACAATAACAATCATGAAACCGATAGGTCAGCCTGAGAGAGTTTCACAACAACATTCACTGACTTCTCCAATTGTCATTTCTTCATCTTTGAGATTTTGCAACTTCGTGTCAAGCGATCCATGCCTCATCACAATTGGGATTTTACTTGAATGACATCGTGTTTATTTTTACCCCAGCTGTTGGAAGACACGTCAGCCTTGTGCAGTACTGAATATTCAGTGTGCTGGAGCGAGTATAAATGAATGACCGTGGAGATTCATCAGCTCAGACTTTCTTCAGCGAGTTCGCAGGCAGCTGGAAGACAGGCTGAATCTCACACAACATGCTTGAAATTTTCTTCACTGTGAGGAAGATATGGTACATGATCATTGCCGTTATTGGTGTTCCCGGTAAGAACAGAGGCGAGCTAACATTTGCAGCTCTCTGTGCGCGGCTTTGGACTCGTTTAGTTACCGACAGCGTTGTGATGCCGGTGTATCAGTGAGTGCGGTGGAGTCATTGTGACAAAACTCTGTATTCGTTCAGAAGCTTTCATGCAGAATAATCAGTGGCCTTGGATGAAAATAAACGGCCATTTGAACCAGATGTACACTGGGAGATCGGAGAGATGGATTCAGTTTGCGGGATTCATTTCAGTAATTAATGTTTTGATTTATCAAAGGGAAAAACCATTGTCAAAGTAAAGGTCGATAATCCAGTCTTCTCGGTACCTTCACAGGAGACTTGGTGTTATTCTGTATCAATAACATATCGTGCTCTCAATTCAAATATTAATGATATTGCGCTATGTTTCAAGAAAGTGTTGTAAGTTTGAAGGCGTCGCTGGAAGCGAAACCTCGGTGAGATTCAGGGGAGAGTTGTAAACATCACTTGCATGTTACACTCCGAGTTTCGCAATTTGAAATAAGGGTATGTGTGCTTTATAGTGTGCCAGGGTTTCTTTCCACGCCCGATCGTCCGTGAAGTGAGGAGGGAATTAAGAGCCAACCCAACGGTGTCCGACAGAGATCACACGGGGTAAGATTTATGCGATATCCAACTCTAGAACAATAAGCATCGAAGCATTTAGAACAACGCTGCAGCAATTTGGAGAAATCCCAAAAGAGGTCGATGGTTGAGGTACCTATGTTGTCTTTCCTTTGGAAATTGGATGGTTTAAGCACCAACGTACAAAATACCCGTAACATTCACCGGGTCAGGCAAAATCTTTAAAAGCAAAAATTGAAATTTTCTGATCGGACTCCTTTACATAGTATGAAGGACCCGCAGCCAAGCAGAGTTACAGATTTTAAGAGAAGTGAGCCGCGTCCGGCCCCGGCACGGAGACGGTAAACTGGAGTTGCGGAGGGGGCGAAAACACGTGAACGTGGGAAATAATTTCGCTCTAAACTTTGTAAAAGGACTGAAGCGGAGGGAGCGGGGTTTCTGTGTATGAGAAGAATCCAGAACAAAGGTGACAGGAATGCGGCAGTCACCATCGTCGAGAAAGTTGCCGAGGTAGCCAGGCTTTACAAGCCAGTCGAAAACCTGATGTGGGAGATTTATAGCGATTTCTCCAAACCGCCCTCGGCGATCAGTTGACAATGCCTCCTTCAAAGGACTGATTTCCTCCCGTACCGAGAACCCCACCCTTTCAGACAGCTTGCAGGCTGGTGAGATATTGGTTTCTCCAAATCGCCCAAAGGACTGATTTCCTCCCGTACCGAGAACCCCACCCTTTCAGACAGCTTGCAGGCTGGTGAGATATTGATTTCTCCAAACCGCCCAAAGGACTGATTTCCTCTCGTACTGAGAACCCCACCCTTTCTGCCGGCTTGCAGGCTGGTGAGATATTGATTTCTCCAAATCGCCCAAAGGACTGATTTCCTCCCGTATCGAGAACCCCACCCTTTCAGACAGCTTGCAGGCTGGTCAGATATTTGCGACTCAAGCTTTAGACCTTTTAAACTTCCGGAAACGAGCTGTCTGCAAAGTGTGATTGTATCCATTTCCAGCTTATCTCTGCCTGGAGACCCATGGAGCGGCGAGACAAAAATTAACTCATTCTGTTTGCTGTTCCCCCAGTGAATTTAGTGACGATTGCGATCCTGTCCCGTGGAAAGTGCGGCCTCTCCACCTGCACCACTCGTTACCTGGTGGCCATGGCAACGTCGGATCTACTAACCATCATCTTTGATGTAACACTGTGGCAGATCAGTTATTATTACTTCCCCGGGACTTTTCTGGACATCACCCCCGTGTGCAATGTGATCTCAGTCCTGGCAGAGGCAGCTACTCACTGTTCTGTCTGGTTCACCGTCATGTTTACATTTGATCGGTTTGTCGCCATCTGTTGTCAGAAGCGGAAAGCGAAGTATTGCACCGGGAAAACTGCGGCTGTGGTTCTGACAACAACCGGCGTTCTGATCTGTGTTAAAAATGTGCCCATCTTCTTCATATATCATCCAGTGAAAGTGGTTGACAATATACCCTGGGACTGTATTCCAAAGCCAGGATACTATCAACATCCCGGGTGGGTTGGATATAGATGGTTAGCTACCGTTCTATCGCCATTACTCCCGTTCGTGTTCATACTACTGTTCAACGCGCTGACAGTCAGACACATTTTAGTGACCAGTCGCGTCCGTAAGGGGCTGAGGGGTCAGAGCAAGGCGGAGAACCGCAGTGACCCGGAGATGGAGAGCAGGAGGAGGTCTGTGATCTTACTTCTCTCCATCTCCGGAAGCTTCATCATCCTGTGGTCGGTGAACGTAGCCGAATTCCTTTATTACACCATTGCCGGGTTGGATCAGAATAATTACAACGATTCGGAACAAATACTTGATCAGTCCGGATACATGCTGTTGATACTAAGTTGCTGCACAAACACGTTTATTTACGGGATAACTCAGTCCAAGTTCAGAAAGCAGTTCATCAGCGCAGCGAAATATCCGCTTCGGCCAATTATTCAGCTAATTAATAATCAAAACATCTAGGTTCTTCTCAGCTCAGAGCCGGTCGTAGTGATTTCCATCTTGTTAGTACAGACTCTGCGGTCATCGGAGAATGTGAACGCGGGGAAAATAAAACTGGTTTAGAGCCGGAGAGAGAGACACACAGCACAGGAACAGACCCTCGTCACCCGCAGTCACCGACCTGCATCTCCTACCAACAATTACGTTCACACTACCTCTTATTTTTATTTCACCATTTTCCCGTTCTTGTCCCCACCACACCCCTTTCGACGACGAATACCGCAGCCTAATTGCCCATTGGTCCGGTAACCTAGAAAGTAGTTTCGTCTCGGTGACAGAAAGGTAACGGAACACCTAGCGGAAATACTGCCTTCACGAGGACATGGGTGGAATTCACACTGAGCGCCCCGGAGATCAGTTCGAGTCTGACCCGTACTGAGAGTGAGCAGGCAGCGCCTCAGAAATTTAGCTGATTACACCCGACATCGGCACGTCCTTCTATATGCGATAAGCAGTCAGAATCCACGTAGACAGACATCGTTAGTTCAACTCTGAGTGTACCTGTGTCCAGTGAGTTGGTATCAAATTTGTGATGTGTTCACCAGCGCAGAGAAAGTCTGAACAAGGTCTAATTATCATCAGCAGAAAGTTTTTTTCTGAAGTTGTCTTTCATGAAACTATCAGGAGGGCGCCCTTATTCCTCATTTCCCTGGGTAACAAAGAATTTCAATAAATTCAACACCGTAGAATCGGCCAATAGGCACTTTAGGACGGCTTTGAGCGACAGCCAGGTGGTTAATTCGGACGTTCAAACTACCTGGTATAAGAGCATTAACCACTGGGTATAGGAGCGAAATTTCTTCATTCGCTCCATCGAGCTCTCCGCCTTTCCTTCTCGGGTGATCTGTTCCACAACTCCAAACTCTTTCCTTCTCCCAGAAATCGTTAGGCCCCTCACCATTCGAGAAATTTTAAACACTTTTCTTCGCTACATCCAATGTCTTTGTGTCCACACCTTCTGTGACATCGAATTCGAGTCCCCTTGACATGAGTGCCGGCATTGCATTTGTCTTCGTTACCACCGATTTAACCTGCAAGGTAGCCATCAGGAAATCCAGAACACGGAGCCGTAACTCCATATGCATCTCTTATTTCTGACTTTCCCCCATTTACAACCTTTCTACACATTAATCGTTCGTTTCTAAGTGCATCCCCCACACCTCCATACCTGTCACTACTTTGCCCACTTACTTAATCTGATCCCTGCCGGCGACACTATCTGCCTATGCAGGTAGATACTTTCCATCTGAATCTCACTCTTGAGCTCGCTCTCCCCCGTTGAAAGGTTTCTCTACCCTGGCGTAGAATGCATTTATTGATAGTTACAGAATATCTCTCTGATGTTCCACGCTCCCTACCCCTTCCCTTATCCTGATCCCAGCCACGAAATCCCTCATCCTGCCCCGATTCCACTCTCATCCCGCATCGGAGACCCTCGTCAGAATCAGCGTCAGCCTCACTTAACATAGGTAAGTGCATACGTAAGTGTAAGAGCAGTACTGTGCAAACGTCTTCTTCTTACTTAGGCAAGGTTTTTCCAGGGCGCAGGCCTGGGCAGGGTTGTATGGGAGACCAGCAGTTGCCCAAGCTGCAGGCCTTCCCCTCTCCACGCAACCGATGTTGTCCAAGGGAAGGACACATGCAACTTGGCACCGGTGTCGTCGCAGAGCAATGTGTTGTTAAGTGCCTTGCTCAAGGACACAAACACGCTGCCTTCAGGTTACTAGTCCGATGCCTTGTCCACTAGGCCACGCGCCAACACGCAAACGTCTTAGGCACGCTAAATATATAGATATAATATTTTAGACCAGTACGTGAAAATAATCTTTTGCTTTCCCCATTCATCTTTTCTACACGGCCATACTTTACACCATTAAAGAACTAACAAGTCGCTTAACAAAGACCTGGCATTATCACACCTGCCAATGTATGACACATATCTCCTTATTTTCCCTCTTCAGGCCATTAATGACCATTGCCAAAAGAGCTGGTCCAATGTTGCCAGCACTGCCCATTACTCTAACATGGATATTCTGCCACCGATGGCTTCTTAAAAGCCTCACACTTGCCCGGCGTCCTTTGCTGTGGTAATATTTGCCAGTTCCTTATTTATACCACCGAAATTTGGGTTCGCACAATTTAGGATTTACTTGAACGTCTCTTCCATCTCCTTCCTACTTCACCAAGAATTCCTGGTGTCACAGAATGCATTTGACCGGATCTAAATCGTTGTCATCGAGCCGTTTGAAGTTGTGACAGCAGCATACAGGGAATTCAAACGGCTGAAATAACACGGTAGTAAATGCCTTCTATCCGCCAGATTACTGGATATCCCATTTGAGTGACGCAGTGAACGCGATTGCTCTGAATTCCACAGCTCGGCAAGACACTCTGGGCTGACGTACTGCAACAGACTTTGATTTATACAGGGAATCGATCTCCAGTGACAAGTTCCCGCCTCTGACCATTGTTATTGAACAAACAAATTACATCACCGGCAGTGTCTGAGGTGCAAATGCTGTGGGGATGTGCCAAATGAGCAGCTTAATTTACAACTTTCCACAGTTGTATTGGCAGCGGTCACAACTGTTCCTATTTTTCAACCTGAAACTTTCACTGTGGTTCTCTTTCCACAAACAATCCGGAATCGATGTTTCCAGCATTTTCGGCACTTTTTCACTGTCACGCCTGCTGTTTCGTTTACAGATAGATCCGGTTTCCCCTCAGTGTGCTCTGGATCCAGGGACACATGGAATCCCTCCCAGTCTCCTCCTGCAGACTCTCAGTTAATGTCATTCACTATTTTTGATTAAGTAGCTCCACTTTGGCTGCTCAGACACCAAACCCACCCCACCCCGTCCACTATGTGCCACCAGATATAAAACATACCCGCTGTGTACAGAGACACCCTGTCCAGTTCCCCATCAGACACCAAACCCACCCCACCCCGTCCCACTATGTGCCATCAGATATAAAACATACCCGCTGTGTACAGAGACACCCTGTCCAGTTCCCCATCAGACACCAAACCCACCCCACTCCGTCCACTATGTGCCACCAGATATAAAACAACCCCGCTGTGTACAGAGACACCCTGTCCAGTTCCCCATCAAACACCAAACCCACCCCACCCCGTCCCACTATGTGCCATCAGATATAAATCATACCCGCTGTGTACAGAGACACCCTGTCCAGTTCTCCATCAGACACCAAACCCACCCCACCCCGTCCCACTATGTGCCATCAGATATAAAACAACCCCGCTGTGTACAGAGACACCCTGTCCAGTTCCCCATCAGACACCAAACCCACCCCACCCCGTCCCACTATGTGCCATCAGATATAAAACATACCCGCTGTGTACAGAGACACCCTGTCCAGTTCCCCATCAGACACCAAACCCACCCCACCCCGTCCCACTATGTGCCATCAGATATAAAACATACCCGCTGTGTACAGAGACACCCTGTCCAGTTCTCCATCAGCCCTGGACGACATCGATTATTAAGTCATTGTGATCATCTTCCCTGTATAATGTTTATTTTCGACATCTTGAAGCCCAGAGCTGTCCACAGTTCCCTCCATATATGCGTGCATATGCGTGCGTGCGCGCGCGTGCGTGTGTGTATATAATTGTGTGTGTGTGTGTGTGTGTATGTATATAATTGTGTACCTCTTATATATCTTACAATTTCCGATTCGTGCTGTGGATTTTGAAACGGTAAGGTGACGGACAAAGCCGATGTAGAATCCACCTGATGAACAGGTAGATGCTGAAAAACTGTGGTGCTCAATTCGCTGTAGGAATATAATGGGATGATGATGCCACTACACATTCATTGTCCTATGGGTTACGAGCACAACAATCAGCACAATTCTCCCTGGTATAAATACTTTCTGCCGTGTATAGATTCCATTCCGATTCATCGCATGGTTGAACATGAAAATGCCCGTGTACTTGGCATTACCTTCGCAGTGCCCCGACAGAAATAAACGCAGGACCGGCAGATAAGGCCACACCATCAAATATTAGAAACCATTATTAGCAGATGCACACACACACACACACACACACACACACACACACACACACACACACACACACACACACACACACACACACACACACACACACACACACACACACACACACACACACACACACACACACACACACACACACATCAGTACATGTATTAAAATCTTTGTCGATCTCCCAGTTCATGCCTTTCTTTACCCAGACGGTGAAGTCAGCATATCGATTAAGGTATTAAAGAAACAAAAGCGAAATTGAAACTCCTGCAAGGCCATGTTTAGAAACAAGAATTATTAAGAGCAGAAGTAAAGACGAACAGTAAATTGGAAAAACAGAGTAATAGGCCAGTCTGACAGAGAGGGGAAAGGATTGAGCATTAAGTCGATTTCAAACTGCAAATGAAGAGAGGGTTAATATGCAGTTCACATGAAATGCAGAAATAGTGAGAGAGAACGACAGCAGTGCAGAGACAATCGACAAATGAGAGACATTCAGTCGGATAATATGAGAGTGTGTGCTTCATTCATCACAAGACTTTCGCCGGTATAGTGTGAAGAGCGGTGGTTAATTTTGCACCCATCTATTTCCTATGCAATGAAAGACTGTGGGGGCCAATTTTGCAGATTTCAGTCCCTGGTACAGACTGAGAGTGTGGGGTTCGTTAGTTCTCAATCTCTGGTTTAGTGTGAGAGTGTGTAGTTCATATTGTGCAGATCTGCTGAAGTGTAAGGGAGTTGGTTTCATTCTGTATCTCTCAGTCTCTGCTACAGTGTGAGAGTGTGGGTTTCATTCTGTATCTCTCAGTCTCTGCTACAGTGTGAGAGTGTGGGTTTCATTCTATATCTGTCAGTCTCTGTTACAGTGTGAGAGTGTGGGTTTCATTCTGTATCAGTCAGTCTCTGTTACAGTGTGAGAGTGTGGGTTTCATTCTGTATCTGTCAGTCTCTGCTACAGTGTGAGAGTGTGGGTTTCATTCTGTATCTGTCAGTCTCTGCTACAGTGTGAGAGTGTGGGTTTTGTTCTGTATCTGTCAGTCTCTGTTACAGTGTGAGAATGTGGGTTTCATTCTGTATCTGTCAGTCTCTGCTACAGTGTGAGAGTGTGGGTTTCAATCTGCATTTATGTGCCTCGGTTCCAGCGTTAGGTGTTTCATTTCAGTTCTGCACTTCTGAGACCTGATTCAATGTGAGCGAGTGTATTTTTTCTCCTTCTTTGCCGCTGTTCCTCAAACCTATCAAATAATCTTAAATAGATTCTATATTTCCTGAGCTATTTTTAGAACAGGAGTCTCCTGCAGTCTGTATATGTTATAATTGTGAGATGGACAGTGCACTGACGAATGATGACGGTTGTATCGAGCAGGACATTTGACGTCGCAGAGTCATATAACAAACAGACCATTCAGCCCGGCATCAGTCTGCACGCGTTTCGTTACTCAGCTACATAGAGCTAATTGAGCAGCACGTGATATGTAACTTTCTGTGGTTTGGCAAAAGAACCTCCTAAATGTTGAATGAAAATAATCAAATAAAATAAATTCATTACTTTATATAGATAACTGATTAACTTACTTAATAATGTGATCGAAGTAAGTCCTACCGAGGCAGAGCGTTTCATGTTCTAGCATCATTTCCTCTCAGCATTACTAAATTCCAACCTTCACCGTGTATCTCCTGCCGATTCTGTCTCATAGTTCTCAATGCGCACTAGCCCATGAATCTATTCGAGTTATGTCCCACTCATAAATAATATAATATTCATTTCGAGATTCTTACGACAACTTGAGACTTGCCTGCAGATGCCATGCATTTTCCATTGATAAAATTGTGTCTACGTTGTTCTGTGCAGCACTGAAGGGGTTTGTCAGTAAGAATGACAGGGAAGATGACGTTTCACATTTGGAATAATCCTTAGTTCCACATTGCAGCATCCGGTTGATTGATGACCTCCCGAGAAACTGGCGGCACTTCCTACGTTACAGCTCTGTCGGGAATGTTCCGCTCGTCAGAGACATGGTGGCGGAACAGTTTGCTCCAGTGTTGCAAGACACTGTGTCCTATATGACACCCATCAGTGCTGAGGAACGAGATGAATGGAGGAGAATGGGCTGCTGATGATTAATAGATTGTGAATAATAGATTAACACATCACGTGGACCTGTTAGGATCATGGGAACAGTAGAACACAGGAACAAACCCTTTGACTCCCTACTTCTGCGCTGAACAAGATACCGAATGAGACTAAACTCTGATTATTGTACATGACCCATCTCCATTCATTCACCGCATACTCATCCACTTTAATTGAATATTTACCATTATGGGAATCTCGAGGTTATACCCCAATGGGTGTCAAACCTGTACCATCAGCTCCCATGTTGAAGTAAATATTTAAGAAGGGAAGAGGAAACACGTACGGATTAAAACAAAAAGGTGAAAGCTCAGTTACAGACTTACCCGGAAGGGAGCAGGAAGGCTGGTGAGTTCTCTAAACTAGAGTCAAGTTGGGTTGTGAGATGGAACCCAGATGTAGAGACAGCGATGACAGAGAAACCAGCAAACTGTACACATATAGACTTAGTCATGGCACAGCAGATCAGGAGTTAGCAAAGGTACAAAGAGGAGAGAATACTGAACAGTTTGGGAAATATCGAGGGATACAGGTACGGAATTGGACTGTAATTAATTATGGTAAATTTGTGGTGCCAGAAAGTGAAAGAAATCTTATGATGTATTGTCACCATGACTTTTGTGGGCATCAGAGAGCAGATAGAATTATGGAACAGTTGAAGAATCTGTGTTGCTGCCCAAAACTGCGAGCAGATGTACATTATTGAAAGAATTGTTTGGTTTGTGAACAGTGATAACCCAGATAAACCGGCTAGAAAAGCACTTTCAGATACCCCCCCCCCCCCCCCCATAGAGGGGCCATGTATTAACTTGTAGGATTATTTTGTTGGATTTTCACCTCCATGCCCTGGAGGACTGAATTATATCCTCGGGATAGGGGATGCGTTCACCAGGTGGATAGAGGCTTCCCCAACTAGATAATGAAAACCGCTGACGTTACAGCCAGGATTATTTTGTTGGATTTTCACCTCCATGCCCTGGAGGACTGAACTATATCCTCGGGATAGGGGATGCGTTCACCAGGTGGATAGAGGCTTCCCCAACTAGATAATGAAAACCGCTGACGTTACAGCCAGTATTATGTTGGACGGAATTTCCACCCTTTGGGGATTGCAAAGCTCTCTAGAATCAGTCATGTTCCCCGCTACTCCGCACATGTGATACAAAATGTAATGAAACTGTCCGGGGTAAAACACAGGTTGGTGTTCCTTATCGATCACAATAGAGTGCAATTGTTGAAAGGATGAAAAGATCTTTAAAGACAATCTAAACTGAAATGAAATGGTTAGCATCCCTGTTTGAGCTAGATTTATCACAGGCCGAATATGATGGCATTGGAAAGGACCAATGCAAGCAGCGATTAATTGACTCTATTAAGGAGCCCGATTATGTCGCCGCCAATAATATGTGACGGAGGAAACAGCACAGCAAAGCTTATTTCGAGGTGCAAACAAAACCGCAGAAGTTGGAAATTGGACAGAAGGTCATGATCTCACTACATCAGCCGAGCCCCTTTACAGCTTCTCGATTTATAGGGACATATGATATCCCGGAAAGATCCGGTCCATCAGTATATAGAATCCAGACCGCTGCAATCAAGTTGGGTTAGTATCACATTAGCAAACTCCAACCACTTGGTGATAGTCAATGTCCTCTAGTCGCTGAGTTCCAGAAAACACTGTCAATTAGATTCTCTGCACCGAGATGAGATGATCCTCTTAGATTTATTTTTCAGGCAATCGACGGTGACGTGGATAAAGGAGCAGTTGCTCCCTCTGTGAGTTGGGCAACCACTTCCGGAAGTTGAGGATCGGTCACATCTTTACACTCGCCCAAGCTAAGGTGGAGATAATGGAAGAGAGAAACAGATGGGAGAACGTGTTTGTTCCGTGGACTTCTGGAAACGATTTGGGGGATAATTCAGCTGATATGAATGGATTTTAACAAGGCGTTAAAGTTAGCCAAGGTATGACCATTCATAACGTCAAAAGGTTTGGCATCCAGGGAAAGTTCGTTGGTGGATTCAGAAATGACGCCGACAGAAGGCAGAGGATAGTTGTGGACGGAGCGTTTCTCCCTGGATGTTGGTGACAGTTGTTCGGCAGAGATTTTTTCTGAGACCCCAGGTTTTTGTGTTTTTATCAATTGCTTGAATGAGGAGGTGGCAGGATGGTTTATTGTATTTTCAATGATGTGGAAGTTGCTGGAATTGGACAGTATATGGACAGTATAGTAGCTTGTCACAGATTACAGCAAGATATAGACAGAACCCAGGGCAGCGGTGAGAATTTGCAGATAGAGTTCAACCCGGAAAAGTAGGAAGTGATTCACTTTGGAAGGATGCATTTGAAGGCAGAGTTGGTACTTTCTGGAGTTAACTGAGGGCTTCACAATAGTACGAGTACTACAATGGAAACAGAATGATGCAACTTTCTCCAATAAGCCGAGGGCCGCTCATCAGTACGAGAACCACAATCGGCACGGAGCGGTGCACTGCAGGAGCAGAAGGAAGTGTGATTGACAGGTGAGCTTGAACACATCCGCTGTTCTGCACATACTCATAGTGACGCTCGAAAGGCAATATACCTGAAAGTAAATCAGGAGAAAAAAATACAACTTCATGGCAAATAATAGAACAGCCTGGGAACTTGCTGCTTTTGTTCGGACAGAGAATGGATGGCGAAATAGTGGTAGAATTGTGGCAGGTTTGTGAACATATTCAAAGTCAAATAGACTGCATCGCACGTCACGGGTGTGGGACGGCCCGGTCATTCACTGGCAGAGGTCAGGTTCCTGCCAAATGGCCCATGTGTGCGCTGGAAAACATTGTTCTTCAAACTGTCCACAGCCCTCGCTAATCTCCCGAGGACTCGTTCCCTTTTTGACGACAGGTCTCTGGAATATCGCTGTGGATCTTCTACAGTGTTCGCAGGAATATTTGTAGTGTATTTTATTGTAACACATGTCAGCTGTCACTGTGATTTCCATCACTCAAACCGCCCGGAATGACTGGAACGAACGAAAGAAAAGAATGAACGAATATTCCCCTTTAATAAAGAAGTGTTCTCAATTTCACCTGCCAGAGCAAACTCCTTCCCTCAAATTCAGAAGCGAATGTGCTCCGTCAAATGTTACAAAATAAATCGACTTCAAGATGAAAGCCTACTTTGAAAGCTACATAGATATAAAACTATCCTATTTAAATAGCTGAAGCCATGTATCATGAAAAATAACATGGAATATTCACGTCATATTTTGTTTTAAAATAGTTAGATTGCAATATCCCTTGAGGAGTCAAATTAATGACACGGGAACAGTGATAAAAGTAGTTTAACGTAAGTGTTTGTGCATTTGGTTGTCACTACTGTCCTTGACGTGACAA
Organism: Hemitrygon akajei; assembly: GCF_048418815.1. Classification (NCBI taxonomy): domain Eukaryota; kingdom Metazoa; phylum Chordata; class Chondrichthyes; order Myliobatiformes; family Dasyatidae; genus Hemitrygon; species Hemitrygon akajei. Next base: position 2,467,271 of record NW_027331947.1, read on the forward strand.
CTACGTTAATTGCCTCAGTGGAATTGCTCTCACCTCAATAAAAGTCTGCTAAACCGATCACCAGTCCATCCGAGCAGCTGAAACGCTCCGTACAACTGAACACTGGTTCTGACGGAATATGGGATATTCGACGATTTACTACATCGCAGCCATTTTCTATCCCACACTTGTAGCGGTTGGTGTCCCCGGTAAGATGCCGGAGCTGGTTACTTTATGTATGGTGCCGTCGTTACTCTGCTGCGGTATCTGCGCTCTTACTAAGCACAGATGCTACCATTGGCTGAAACGTTTCCAGAGTGGAGGGTTCATGGTTCTGATTGTTTTATGTACATTTCCGTACTTCGATTGCAATTTTTTCTTTCTCAATTAAGTCGGTGCCAATATTGTCAATGTTTCATAATTTCACTTCGCTAGGCTTTATGAAGTGACGCCGGCCTCTGCTTTTCCAGGTCCGAGTCTATATCAGTGCAGACAATTCGACATTATAACAACGTGGTAGCTTATTCAAATGACGGTCCAGTCTATTTTCGACACGTAGATCTGTTCTTCTGCAAATAAGGAAATGAAAACTCTTGCATTATCTCCTTCTTTCCACTGTGTCATCGCTACAAACAAACCTGTCAGCACTTTTACCTCTAATAATGGAAATGGTGTTGGTTACTGGGGAGATACCAGTAACTGGTGTCAGTAATTGAGTAGTGGAATTCATTTCCTCGCTGTCAACTGTCGGAGTTTCGCCAATCCACTACCATTCCAATGCGTCATTGTCCTCCCGCCAAAGTGCAGCTACTGAAACCGTACACACTGGATTTCCGTTTTCCATTTCCAAACAAACTCTACTCTGCATAGCATTGGAAGAACGGGTGCATTCAGAGAGAGCTGTTGCTGACCAGATTTCTATTTCTTTTTCAAATATTTTTTGCAGTTTATTTAACGGCGATTGTGATCATCTCTCGGGGAAAATGCATCACCCGTTACCTGGTTGGAATGGTAACTACGGTTCTGATGGTGGTTATCGTTGTTGCTTTAGTGGAACAGACCAAACAATAGCTACATTTATTCTATTCATATTTCTAATGGGTTTTTTTTTTCAAATTCCTTGTAGTTAATTTAACGGCGATTGTGATCCTATCTCGGGGAAAATGCGGACTCTCCAAATGCATCACCCGTTACCTGGTTGGAATGGCAACAGCGGATCTGATGGTAGTTATCGTTTCTGCTTTAGTGGAACAGACCAACAATATCTACATTTATTCCAGATCCCTGCTCATCACTCCTGTATGCGCTCTGACACTTGTATTCGGGATCATAGCGACGGACTGTTCTGTTTGGTTTACTGTCAGTTTTACCTTCGATCGCTTCATCGCAATATGTTGCCGAAAGCTGCGGGAGCGATACTGCACTGAGAGAACAGCAACGGTGGTTATGGTGACCGTGGTTATAGTGAGCTGCGGGAGATGTGCCCCGGTTTATTTTGCCCTTGAACCTTACGTCATCATTGACAACACACCCTGGCGGTGCATCGGCACATCTGAATACGCTACTTCACCCGTGTGGAGAGGATACGCATTACTGGGCAGTATTTTAACACCATTGCTACCAATCGGATTAATCCTGGTGTTTAACGGGTTAACTGTAAGACATATCGTTATGGCAAATAGAGTCCGCAAAAGGCTTCGGCACAGCAGCGACAATCAGAAAGATGCCGAAGTGGAAAAACGCAGAAAATCGATGATTTTGTTGTTTTCTATATCAGCTAATTTGATATTATTTTGGATGCCCTATGTAGCCCATTCCCTGAAATGGCAAAGGCAAAACTATTTTTACGAGGACAGATATTTGAGTTCCCCGGTATACATCCTACAGCAATTTGGGTCCATGTTGCAAATGCTCAGCGTGTGCACCAATACTTGTATCTATACACTGACACAGAGGAAATTCAGAGAAGAGCTGAGGAATGGAATGAAATATGTGTTTACATTAAATGGCCATCAGTGTACATAATGCCCGCGTCTAATGGCATTTCCACGGAATTTTCAAATAAACCGGTTTTACAATGAACAGGTTTGGCAAACATGTCGTAAACTCAATCAATCATATGCCTGGTCATCCGGAAATTGCAGAATTGGTGGAAGATTGCTGATTTCATACAGTTCAGGTCGGTAGCAATACAAACGCGCAATGCTGCTGCCGTGGTTGTTACATTGGTTGAAGTATGTTCCAAACTATCACAGACACTCGACTGTCACAAGGGCAGGGATGGCTTCAGGACGTTCCGTGTTTTAGATGTTTCAAAATGGACAGGGTCGGGTAACTGAGCGTAAAGTGAGTCTGATGGTATCAGTGATAGTATCGTAGCTGCAGAAAGGAAGGACAACGTGGAGCATTTGCTTATTAATAGATGGCGAGTCTAACACAGAAACACGAAAAACGCGATCACCCCATTGGGAGTATTCTATGCAGATCAACCAAATAAGTGCAACGGGAACGGTGAAGAAACGATTGGTAAGCGGACATTGGACATTGGCCATGTTATTGACACGGGTAACTGAAACGTCCACAATGTTCTCTGGTACCTCCCCAGGGTAAAATGTGTAGATATGACATAATTTCTCAGTTGTGTCCAGGAAGGATTCATGTCATTTTATGAAGACAGGCGGACTAGCGAACAGTCCATACCAGATCTAATATTAGAAAAGGAAACGTATCAGGTAACACATCTCTGGGTGGGTCAGCATTTCAGAGCAATAGGGCAGATCTGCCCTCGATTTACCTTGCACATGGATAGGACAAAGGAGCATTGAATGTGTTTAATTGAAAGTCGGCGATTTATGGTGCTTCCTATCAGGAACTTGGGAAGGTACATTGGGAGATGATGCACTCAGGGAAATGCACGACAGATATGTAGAGATTGCTTCGGGAGTACTGACATGGGGTTCAATAAGGGCTTGTCTCATTGTCGCAGGGAAAGGATAACAGCATAATGTAACCCTGGGTGACAATAAAGTTGTAAAAACTCGTCAAGAGGAAGAAGGAAAAGTACTTAAGGTTCAGGGAGAAAGGATCTGGTAGGGTTATGGAAGGTCAGAATACACACAGGAGAGAATTTAATAATGGACTTAGAAAAATTAGAAAGGGACGTGAGAAGTCCTTGGCGAGTTGCACTGTGAAGAATAGGAGGATGACTGGAGAGAGTGTGGGTAGACCGGAAGTTAAAGAGGAAAACGTATCTGGAGCCCAAGAAGGCAGTGAGTCTTGATAGATGAAGGTGAACACAGCGTGTAATGTTCTCGCTCGGGTGTAACAGAACGCTGAACTAAACACTGAGGTAAACCGTAGTCAATGAAAACAAGGTCGCAGTAAGATTAACCATTTACTGTTCACTCTTCCACATTAACGTATGGTGAAAACTGTTGATAAAGCAACACAAGATTTGTACAGTATTTGTTTCCTTCTTGATATCACATTTACATCGTAATTACTTGCAAAAGTAAACTACAACAACTACATTACATTAAAGTGCAGCATACAGTCAGAATATACTTACGCCATTGACTGCTTTAAATACACTTCAAGACAACTATCCGCAACTCTTTAACTAACGAAAACATAAACCTTATCGACCGTCGTTACTTTTAACAGAATCAGCGTTAACATTTTAATTCAAAATATCGATTATCTCGTGAACTTACAGCGTTGCTTCACTGTGTTTCTAATGCGTAGAAGACAACTTTTCTTGCGCCGGACTCGCACATGTGAGCCCCCACCTTCCCGTTTCTCCAAACCGGTATTTTCCCACAAGACGCGGCGAAACCGGATGTGACGTCATCGCCGCGCTATATCACAGACAACGAATTTACTTTAAACAATCCTAACTTCAGCTAGAAAATGCTAACAACGAATTACTAAGCGAAAATATTATAAACTAAATAACTGCCATAAAGGCAACACCCAGCGCAAAAAGGTAGTTACGGTAAAATATGCCGAGGCTAAGAAAGAGGATGCGCTGAAAACTTGGAGAATATTATAATAGATGATACCCCGGTGCTGGAAGGAATATTGTCCAGATGATTTGGAAAGGAAAGCGAAGACATTGCTGAGCTTCTGGACAGGATATTTGTGTTTTCCGTAGCTACGGAAGTAGAACTAGATTAGAAGGTAGCAAATGCTATTCATTTGTTGAAGCAAGATAATAGGATACTAATTGGAATTATAGACCAGTGAATCTTTCATCAGTAGTGGGTAAACTATTATGGAGGATTATTAAAGATGGAATTTATGAGTATTTGTAGAAACGTAGTTTGGCTACGGAGAGACAACGTGGCTCTTTGAGAGGTATGTTATCCTATATGAGCCAGGTTGAGTTATCTGAACAGTCGATGTAGGTGTATTAATTCCGAGATTCAGGGGGCATGGGAGCTAGGTAATCCTTCGTTGATTCAGAATTGACTTCCTAACAGAAGGCATGTGATGTAGTAGATAGAGTGAATTCTGGCTGGAAGACAGCGGGCAACCGCGTCCCGCTAAGAGATTTACAACTTTTGGACTTAGCAGTTACAGTGTTCCGAGAAATACGGCTCAGGGAAATAATCGACTTAATCTGATCACACAGCAGCAGCTGGTTAATTTATGGAATTAGGACTGATGACGTAAGAAAATTGCTGAGCTATTGACTACACTGCCATGTTATCTAAGCTGACCTGTCATTTACATGTTACAGGGCAGATGCTACAATGTCCTCAAAACAATCTTTTCCAATGGAGACCTACAACTTAAAACCAGTATTTAATAGTGTTCAGAGCAGCTTCTGGTGCTCATTAAAATAACCATCCTTCCTGAATGACAATTCCAAATTCCCAGTTCAATTCCCAATAATTCGAAATATTGGTTTTATCATATCGGGTGTAGATACGGTCAAACTTCGATCCATTTAACCCTGAATCCACATGGCCGGTGTGAAATCCGAGTCTCCCTCTGAATTAATAATAAATGAAACACACAAAACTACACAAACTAAAAATACAGCGAGGACAAAGCAAACACCCGTGCACACACTTGTCTCCCTTCAAAACCATCGTAGGCAATTGGAGAATACAGAACAAACAACTTCCAAAGCAAAAGGCCTGAGCACGTATTCTGCAGAAGAGATTGGGAGCGTGAGATGTGTAGAGCTTAGGCGAGCATACATCAGCACTTCATAGAATTTCGGAAAGATATGCAGCCTTCGAATTTCGCATCAGTTCCTGGAAATCACTTCTCGCAAGGTGACACAATTTTTTTTGTCATGAGTATGGTGAAAAAGAAGATTAATTCAATCATCCCCCCAACACAAACTAAAGAAACACACAACTGACATAAAGCCATTCATGGCCATAATCTTTCTCTCTTTCTTTCAATTGACATCACTTATGTCCAAACCGCATGCTGTATTTTAAATCTGCAATGCATTCATATTTTCAAAATATCGCAGAAAATGGCATGGTCTTATTTGTTCAACAGATAACAAACATCTGTAATGGCAATCATGCAACACTTAATAAAGCCTTTCGACTCCAGGACAAAGAGACGCCGAAAGTAATGTGTCCCCCGAGTTAATATTCAACACAATTAAAACATGACGTCTCCACAACTGCAAGCCTCCAAAGGCTGCCAAGGCTTCTGACCTTAAATTTCTGTCCAAGGATAGGATTCGGGCTAAATGAACCCTTTGTTGTATAGTATCGGGGCGAATGATTCCCATTACCACAGCCGAAACAAAAGATTTGTTCCCTGTACTGGGACCACTATCACACCCACCTCCAGACCTGAACTATTGTCTCTACCGCCTTACTGAAGGTATATTCATGCAGTGTGAAACTCCCTTTATCATCTCACATCTATCTCCTTATGCTGTAACCATCCATTTTACTCAGTCTCCATGCTTCAGTATGTGCGAGGACAGAGGGATCGAACAGCATCAACGACTTTCTAGATTGGTCGGTGTTGCGAGACACTGACGTTGTAATCCAGACATATAGTCAGACAGCCACAGGAAACCACTGCACAGAAACAGGGTCTTCAGTCCGTCCAGACAGTGAGGAATTATTTACACTGCCTAATCCCATCGACCTCACTCAGACCGTGGCCATCCATATCCCTCTCATCCGTGTACTTATCCAATCATCTCTTAAACGTTGAAAGTGAAATCTCAATTACCGTTTGCGTTGGTAGCACTGTCTACACTCTGCCGACCCTCTGAATGAAGACGTTTCTCCTCATGTTTCCCTTAAACTTTTCACATGTAACCCCCTGGCTTGCCTCAGGCTCGCTCAGCTCGCTTCCGTCTGGGGGAGCAGCCTTCGGCCCCACCAAACTGGATAATCAGATTGTTTGAATGCTGTGTGATGTCCCCAAACCGGCCAATTAACAGATAGTACGCCATGTGCGATTAAATGATTACACTTCATAGAGATTACTAAAATTAAGTGATTAATAAAGATGCAGTATATAAGAAGGAAAAGAAAATAAAGAAAAGGCGCCAATTTATCAAAGTCCTAACACTTCGTGCACAACCTTTGGAGCTCAATGAGCGAAGTCTTCTAGCCACCATTTGATCCCGTCAGACCTCCTCGACTCGCAGCTCAGGACCACCCGCAGTGATCAACCAAATCCCCTCCCCCCGGCACGTCTGTCTTCTTCTCGTCCCCTCGCCAAACCTCCTGGCCTGGGAAACCCGCTTGGGCTCCGTTCCGTCGCCCAGTTAACAGCATCGCGTCCTCTCTTTCTCACCCCCTCGCGCTGACTCCCCAAAAGCCCGCCAACACTAGATTACAGACCCAGAAGAAAGAACAACATTAATACCATTTGGTTAACAAATGAATACAATTCTCGTTATCAGTAAATTTTAACCTAAACGAGCATCCAGTACTCTCTCATAACAAAGAAGCATTCCTACTTTTAACAAAACTAAGAAGCCATTTTGATTAACATACGCTGTAACAAAGAAAAAGAAGAAACCCCTTTACACTCTTCCCGCACCAAATAAAATTCATGTCCTCATGACTGTTAAATAACTCGACCACTCTTCCTGCCAACACACACCCTAACCCAGGCGCAAACAGTGGCATTGCTCCCCAAACAGTAAACCTGACGCCCTGTCCCTCAGGCGCTACATAGGTAAACTTATCTGGGAGTTCCCTAACCCTTCGAGACCTCCGTACCCCCTCACCTAAATCCTCCAGGCTCAGACACAACTGGGAATACCTCGGGTCCGCTTGCCAACTCCTCTCTCAACCGGTACACTTTACAACTATATTTGGACTCTGCAGTTACAGTGTTCCGAGAAACAGGGCTGAGGGAAATAACCGATTTAATCTGACCACCCAGCAACAGCTGGAAAGTTAATGGAATTAGGGGTGACGACGTAAGCAAATCGCTGAACTATTGACTGCACCGCCAGAGGAAACCACTGCACAGAAACAGGGTCTACAGACCGTCAGGTCAGTCAGGAATTATTTAAACTGCCTACTCCCATCGACTGCACCCGGACCGCGGCCATCCATACACCCAGTACTTATCAAATCATCTCATAAACGTTGACATCGGAATCTCAATTACCTCTCTGCGATATGGAGACCCGCCGGTGCTCAGCCTCACTTCCCGGCCCAAAACACCCGAACCGACTCTGTAGCCTCCCGGAGATACCGCAGGCTTCTGCCTCAGGCGCTGACGGAGCGGGAGGAGAGAGCACGTCACATGACTGTGTACAGAGAGGCTTCGCAACCCTTTGGGGCACATGAGGGGTAGACGGAGAGTTTCGGGTCTTCATCCCGCATTCAGCTTCCCGGGAGGTGGCGGGCTTTTACCGGAGTGTGTGCGACCCTCCAGACAGCGGGAGGGGTAATGGCAGGCTCTTGTTTCCTCTGCTCCGGAGAGAGGAAGGAGTGGTAGCCCCTACTGAGACAATGCGGGCTGATAACGTCCTGAGGCCGGCCGTGTCGAACGAAGGGGATGGAAGGTTGGAGATTTATCTGACATCCGTGTGGCTGATGCATGGAGCCAGCGGCGGCCGGGAAAATGGGTGTGTGTGGGTGCGGTGGGGAATCCCAGGTTCCCGGCACTTCTGGGGTGGGCGGGATTCCGTGGTGCTGTGTTCAAAGGAAGTGTGCCTTTGAGAGCGCGGTAATGCGGCGTTGGGCCGTGAGGGGGAGCTCCTCGATGGAGAGGAAGAAGTTCGCTGTATGGTCTTAAGATAGTTCGAAGGGTCACTTTAACTATTTATGGAATAACAAGAACAAAGGATTTGTGTAAAACATAATAATATTAATATATTATTGTGATTCACTCTGTTCAAGCAGCCTCCTTTTAGGAGCAGGTAAAAACACACTAATCCCGCAGTTCTGCTTCAGTCCTCAAAATAATCCGCCAGACACGTGTCAGACCGAAAGTATTCCCAATGCACCATGATTGTCCCACAGCCTCGTGTCAGACTCAAAGCTAACACCACTTCCGTGATCATGACCCACAGCCCGTGTCAGCCCCCGAATTGATCACACTATCCCGCTCTCCCCACAGCTAGTGTCAGTCACGGAGCTAATCGCACCGTCCCACTCTCTTCGCACTGCTCAAGTCAGTCATAGAACTAATGACACTGTCCCACTCTTTCCCCACAGTCCGTATCAGTTCCCAAACTAATCACACTGTTCCACTGTCTCCCCATAGCCCGTGTCAATCGCCATATTATTCCCACGTCTCGGTTCTCTTCCCACAGGCCCACGTCAGTCCCCAAACTAGTTGCACTGCCGCGCGCTCTCCACCCATCTCCGCCCTTGTCAGTCTGCAAATTAAGCACAGACCCACGACCTCCCGACATCCCCTGTCAGTCCTCAAATCATGTGGGTCCACTATTTCCCTACAGCTCTGTTACATCTCTTAAGGTAATTAGCTATGGGAAGTGGAATCATGGTCCTAAAGGTCTGGAAACGGACCTTAAATCAGGAACGGATATGCTCTGGGAAACACACAACGGAAATGGGGAGGGATGGCAGACGGCACTTGCATGGGCTCCTGGGTAGATTTGTCCCATTGGGGCAGGGAAAGGATGGTAGGGTGAAGGACCCATGAGTGACAAGAGATGTGGATCATCTCATCCAGAGATAAACAAAGCTGATTTAAGGTTTCGGAAACAAGGATCAGACAGGACTGTAGAAAGTTACAATTCAGCCAGAGACGAACTGAAAAATTGGAATCTGGAGAGCTGGAAAGGTCTTTGGAAAGACTTAGTAACGAAGATTAAGAAAAGCCCCAAGCATTCTAGATTTATGTGAAGAAGAAGAGGATGATTACAGTGAGGGGAGAAATGGTCAAGGATATAAGATGAAACATGAGTCTGGAATCGGGGAGGTGTGGCAAGGCATTATTGAAGACTTTACTTCAGTATTTACCACCGAGAGGGATCTTGACGTTGTGAAGGGGTTAAATGTGCTGACGTGCTGGAACATGTCGCGGTGAAGAGAGAGAATTTTTGAAAGACATTAGGATAGATTAGTCCTCGTGTGGTCGGGATATACCCAAGGTCACAGCGCGAAGCGAGGGGAGAGATTGCCGCTCCCTTGGCGATGATCGTTGTGTTATCACTGGCCACAGAAGGGCTGCCAGAGGATTGGAGCTTGGAAAATATTATTCCTTTGTTCAAGAAAGGGAATGACGATAACTCTGGAAATTATCGTCCAGTGAGTCTTACTTCAGTGGTGGGAAGCTTTAGGGGAAGTTTCTTTTTGGCGGGATTTAGAAGAATTTGGAGAAGCATATCCTGACTAGGGTGTCAGCATGGCTTTGTGAGGAGCAGGTTATGCTTCACGACCCTGATTGAATTCTGTGATGTGACACGGATGGAGTTCAATCTGGAAAAGTGTGAACTTGTTCACTTCAGAAGAACGAACTTGAAGACAGAATACAGGGTTAATAGCAACATTGTCAGCAGCCTATTAGAACAGGGGGATGATGGGGTCCACATCCAAAGATTCCGCAAAGCTTCTCTGCTAAGATAAGTTGGTTTCTTGATAAGTTTGTTAAGGAGGCTTATTGGGTGTTTCCTTCATTAGTCAGGGGCTTGAGTTAAAGCGCCGCGAGGTATTGAAACTCTAAAATACTGGTCCGATCACATTTGGAATATTGTGTTCAGTTCTGAGCGCCTCATTATAGAAAGGATGTGAAAACTTTGTGGAGGGTGCAGTTTACCATGAGGCTGCCTGGATAAGATATTCCGGACATTCTCTTTGGAGATTAGGAGGTTGAGAGCTGACTTGATAGAGTTTTACAAGATACGTTTCTACCGAAGGAAGTATACGTTGCATCTTCCCACCGCCAGCCTACGGCGAGATGTAGCACTTCTATAGCACCCTCCCCAACTCAGGGTCACGTGATGCCATGGGAGCAGGCGGTGGATGGTCGTATGAGCTGCCGATGCTGGTTACATGTTCTGCTTATGCGATCGCTGACACCAGGCACAAAATCGCTGAAGAGTATTGATGACGGCTGGAATCAGCTGTCTTATAAAGATACTTTCTAGGAGAAGGCAATAGTCAGTGCAAATGGTTTAGATGGGACATCCGGGTGGGTTTCTTAAATTAATGTGTATATTGTCAAGTGAAGTCAAGTCTCTTTTTATTGTCATTTCGACCATAACTGCTGGTACAGTACACAGTAAAAGCGAGACAGCGTTTTTTAGGACCATGGTGCTACATGAAACAACACAAAAACTACACTGAACTACGTAAAAAAATTCAAAAGCTATACGAGACAACAGACCTACCCAGGACTGCATAGAGTGCACAAAACAGTGCAGGCAGTACAATAAATAATAAACAAGAAAGTACGCACATTAGAGGGCAGTAGGTTGGTGTCAGTCCAGGCTCCGGGTATTGCCCTGGGGGAGGAAACTGTTACGCAGTCTGGTCATGAGAGCCCGCAGGCTTCGCTGCCTTTTCCCAGACAGCAGGAGGGAGAAGAGTTTGTATGACGGGTGCGTGGGGTCCTTCATAATGTTGTTTGATTTGCGGATGCAGCGTGTGGTGTAAGTGTCCGTAATGGCGGGAAGAGAGAACCCGATGATCTTCTCAGCTGATCTCACTATCCGCTGCATGGTCTTGCTATCCGAGATGGTGCAATTTCCGAACCGGGCAGTGATGCAGCTGCTCAGGATGCTCTCAATGCAAACCCTATCGAATGTGATGAGGATGTGGGGTGGGAGATGGACTTTACTCAGCCTTCGCAGAAAGTAGAGATGCTGCTGGGCTTTCTTTGCTATGAAGCTGGCGTTGAGGGACCAGGTGAGATTCTCCGCCAGGTGACCAACAAGAAATTTGGTGCTCTTCACGATCTCTACCGAGGAGCCGTCAATGTTCAGTGGAAAGTGGTCGCTCTGTGCCCTCCTGAAGTCAACAACGATCTCTTGTTTTGTCACACTCAGAGACAGGTTTTTGGCTCTGCACCAGACCGTTAGCCGCTGCACCTCCTCTCTGTAAGCTGACTCGTCGGTCTTGCCGATGAGACCCACTACGGCCGTGTCATCGGCGAACTTGATGATGTGGTTCGAGCTGTGTGTTGCAGCACAGTCGTGGGTCAGCAGAGTGAACAGCAGTGGACTGAGCACTCAGCCCTGGGTGTAAACTCACACTCTCCTGCTCAGATCAAAATCAAAGGTGCATCAATTCGAAGTTAATTACAATAATAAACAGGGTGTCTCAGAGGCACAAAATCAAATGTAACATTTCAGTGGAATGCTCAGCTTGAGAGACACCTAGTCACCCGGGCGTTGCAAGCATTAAAAATCACGAGTGCTCTAGGTGAGGCTCGAACTCACAGCCTCGGCATTTCTCCGCCGTGTACTGTCATATGTGTACCGAGCGCTAACCGATTGCGCCACTAGAGCCCAGTGCTGCAAACATGTATTTTACATATGGAAAGAAAATTTAGAAGAAAATTACAGATATCATCGTGCATAGAGCCTAAAATATACAGCCCGTGAAAAGGCCGTTCGGACCACAATGTATTGCCATACCAGCTAAAACGCAAATCAAAGGCACTCAAACTCTAATCCCTCCTCCCTACCCTGTCCATATCCCTCGATCTTCCTTACATCCGTGTGCATATCGAGTCAGCAGATCAAATACCACCTATAAATTTGCTGATAATGCAAACATTGTTGGTCGAATCTCAGATGGAGACGAGAGGGCGAACAGGGGTGAGATACGTCAACTAGTTGAGTGGTGTCGTAGCAACAACCTTGCACTGAACGTCAGTAAGACGAAAAAACTCAATGTGGACTTCAGGAAGGAGAGAGATACCAATCCTAATAGAGGGACAGGAAGTGGAGAGAGTAAGCAGTTTCAAGTTCCTGGGTGTTAAGATCTCTGAGGACTTAACCTGGTCTCAACATATCGATGCAGTTATAAAGAAGGCAAGACAGCGGCTATACAGTACTTCATTTGGAGATTAACGAATAAACTCAAAAAACTTCTGGAGAGCATTCTGACAGGCTGCATCAAGTCTGGTATGAACAGGGACGTGTTGCTACTCCACCGGATGGAGAGATGGGGAGAAGGGGAGCTCTATGATCATGCGGATGAGAGCTATGGATGGGGAGAACAAGTGAGCACTCAGTACTCAGTAGGCGAACTTTAAGTACAGACTTTCCATGAGCGAAGATGACAGGCGACAATTGCAGTCTGCTTTTTAAAGGAACAGCGGCATTTAACCATTCTCCGGCGAAATTCAGTGTAGAGACTTGGATGGCAGTCTTTGTTATGTTGGAAAAACTGATGCTGGAGCTCTTCCCTAGTTGGGAACTGAAGGGTATTTGATGTTAATCTTCATCCTCTCTTGAATCTTTCTTTGTACGTTGTTACTCTGTCTGTCCAGACGCCACATTTGGGCTGAAATTTTGCATTTTCATTATAGTTGATTATCCGCTCTCAGTGCTTCACTTTCTCAGCCAGATCATGTGAACCTTCACTGACACAGCAGCATATAGTTAGAGAGACAAAAACAGACAGCAGAGGACAGGCAGCCAGACAGACGAATAGATAGGTAGATAGATAGATAGATAGATAGATAGATAGATAGATAGATAGATAGATAGATAGATAGATAGATAGATAGATAGATAGATAGATAGATAGAAAAAAAAACACACAGACAGTTATGCCAGTGGTGGAAAATAATTCGAAGGTCAGTGGAATGAGCTTTAACAGAGAACGCAGGAACAACCAATGGTCCGTACACAGGGACTCCGGAGACCGAACACCCAAGCCCGGTGATTTTTTGGTCTAATGCAGAAGCGACATTATTGTGAACATTGAAATTGCAGTAGCATGGGTCGCAGAGTGGTAACTAAATCTCTGCGTCAAATGCCTACATCTGAAGAAACTCAACACCTTCCGCTAACGAATGCTAAAACTTACAGTTTCAATAAACCTGTACCTTCACAGTAGATGCAGCTGATATGGAGACGTAGTTACCACCACTGAACCCCAGTATGTCTGTAATATTTTTTAAACTTCCTCATGAAGCACCTCTTCTTCCTCCGTTTCGAGAACTGAATGTTTGATTCTCTGCTGATATCTGAAATGTTTCATGTTCGGCAACTTCCTGGTGAAACCCTTCTGCAGCGGTTTCAGTGCCCCTTATTCAGGGCCCGTTCCCGCCCCTTATTCATGTTTGAAGTCCATTTTCCTTGCCCATTTCTACATCAGCAAACATGAACCCCGTCATTCTTTGTCAATATTCTCCAATATTTGGGGAAGGAAGTCGAAGGATCAGAACGGGAGTGCGGCGGAAGCCATTTAGACTTTCTCTTATTCTCATCGGAGTTAAGAAAGGCGGTGCTGCGCAGGCGTGTGACGTCGGCCAGAGAAGCTGGGAAGATTAGAAAAGGACACATTCTTAAACAGCGGGCAGCATCGTTTGCGGGCAGTGGAGTGAGCCGGGAGCAGAGTGCAGGCTTAAGGGCTTTGGCTCAACGGGCTTAGGCAGAAGCAGGCGAGGCAAGGCAGGTTTAGGTTTCAGTTTTTCCTGTTACTTGAGGAAAGGGGAAGTATGAGTGTGCTCTTGTTGTTCTCGCTTTCGGATATGGGATGTCCTAGAGTCTTCTAGCCTCCCGGACGTCCACATCTACGCCAGGTGCGGCGAGCTGCAGCTCCTGAGGGACCGTGTTAGGGAACTGGAGCTGCAGCTCGATGACCTTCGTCTGGTCAGGGAGAGTGAGGAGGTGATGGAGAGGAGTTACAGGCAGGTGGTCACACAGCGGCAGCGGAAGGCAGACAAGGGGGTCACGGTTAGGAGGGGGGGAGGGGAAGTGTCATGTACTAGAGAGTACTCCAGTGGCTGTACACCTTGACAATAAGTACTTGTGTGTGAGTACTGTTGGAGGGGACAGCCTACCTCGGGGAAGGAACAGTGCGTTTGGCACAGAGTCCGGCCCTGTGACTCAGAAGTGTAGGGAAAGGAAGAGGAAGGCAGTAGCAATAGGGGACTCGATAGTTAGGGGGTCAGATAGGCGATTCTGTGGGCGCAATCAGGTGACCCACATGGTAGTTTGCCTCCCTGGAGCCAGGGTCCGGGATGTTTCTGATCGCGTCCAAGATATCCTGAAGTGGGAGGGTGAGGAGACAGAGATCGTGGTACATATAGGTACCAATGACGTAGGTAGGAAAAGTGAAGAGGTCCTGAAAGGAGAATATAGTGAGCTAGGAAGGCAGTTGAGAAGAAGGACCACAAAGGTAGTAATCTCGGGATTACAGCCTGTGCCACGCGACAGTGAGAGTAAGAATGAAATGAGGTGGAGGATAAATGTGTGACTGAGGGATTGGAGCAGGGGGCAGTGATTCAAGTTTCTGGATCAGTGGGACCTCTTTTGGGGCAGGTGTGACCTCTACATAAAGGACGGGTTACACTTGAATCCTAGAGGTACAAATATCAAGACGGGAATGTTTAATAGAGCTGTTAGGGAGGGTTTAAAACTAATTTGGCAGTGGGTTGGGAACCGGAATGATGGAGCGTAGGAGAGAAAAAGAGAAATAGATCTAAGGTAGTGAGCAGTAAGGATGTCAGGAAGGACAGGCAGGTAATGCCGCAAATTTGCAGCTATTGGGATGAGTTGCAGTTAAATAAAGTTGCAGTGCAATCAATGCAAAAAGTACCAAATACTGGACTTAAGGTGTTATACTTAAATGCACGCAGCATAAGGAATAAGGTGGATGATCTTGTTGTACAGTTACAGATTGGCAGTTATGATATTGTGGCCATCTCTGAGACGTGGTTAAAGGATGCATGTCTCTCAGAGTTGAACGACCAAGGATACACGGTGTATCGGAAGAATAGGCAGGTAGGTAGAGGTGGTAGCGTGTTAAGAAATAATATTAAATTATTACAAAGAGTTGACATAGGATCGGAAGGTGCAGAATCTTTATGGGTTGAGGTAAGAAATCGCAACTGTAAAAGGAGCCTGATGGCAGTTATCTACAGGCCTCCCAACAGCTGCAGAGATGTGGACTACAAACTACAACAGGAAATAGAAAAGGCTTGCTGGAAGGGCAGCGCTATGATAATTCTAGGGGATTTTAACATGCGAGTGGATTGGGAAAGTCAGATCTGCACTGGATTACAAGAGAGAAAAATTGTAGAATGTCTACGAGATGGCTTGTTGTTGAGCCCACTAGGAGATTATCTGTACTGGATTGGGTATTGTGTAATGAACCAGAAGCAATTAGATAAATGGAAGTGAAGGAACCCTTAGTAATTAGAGAGATGGAAGTGATCCTTAGGAGGCAGTGATCACAACATGATTGAGCTCACTGTAAACTTTGAGAAAGAGAAGCCGAAATCCAATGTGTCAATATTTCAGTGGAGTAAAGGAAATTACAGTGGCATGAGAGAGGAACTGGCCAAGGTTGACTGGAAAGGGACACTAGCAGGAAGGACGGCAGAGCAGCAGTGGCTGGAGTTTATGCGAGAAGTGAGGAAGGTGCAAGACAGATATATTCCAAAGAAGAAGGAATTTTCGAATGGAAAAAGGATGCAACCGTAGCTGACAAAAGAAGTCAAAGCCAAAGTAAAAGCAAAGCAGTGGACATACAAGGAAGCAAAATTAGTGGGAAGACAGAGGATTGGGAAGTTTTTAAAGGCTGACCAAAGGAAACTAAGAAGGTCATTAAGAGGGAAGAGATGAATTATGAAAGGAAGCTAGCAAATAATAGCAAAGGGGATACTAAAAGCTTTTTCAAGTACATAAAGAGTAAAAGACCGGTGAGACTAGATATAGGACCGATAATAAAATGATGCTGGAGAAATTGTAATGGGAGATAAGGAGCTGGTGGAGGAATTGAACGAGTATTTTGCATCAGTCTTCACTGAGGAAGACATCAGCAATATACCGGACATTCAAGGGTGTCAGGGAAGAGAAATATGCGCAGTCACAATTACGACAGAGGAAGTACTCAGGAAGCTGAGTAGTCTAAGGGTAGATAAATCTCCCGGACCAGATGGAATGCACCCTCGTCTTCTGAACGAGGTAGCAGTGGAGATTGCGGAGGCATTAGCAATGATCTTTCAAAAGTCGATAGATTCTGCCCTGGTTCCGGAGGACCGGAAGATAGCAAATGTCACACCGCTACTTAAGAAGGGGGCAAGGAAGCAAAAAGGAAATTATAGACCTGCCAGCTTGACGTCGGTGGTTGGGAAGTTGTCGGAGTCGATTGTCAAGGATTGAAGTTACGGAGTACCTGGAGACATATGACAAGATAGGCAGAACTCAGCATGGTTTCCTTAAAGGAAAATCCTGCCTGACAAACCTAGTGCAATTTTTTTTGAGGAAATTACAATTAGGTTAGACAAGGGAGATGTAGTGGATGTTGTGAATTTGGACTTTCAGAAGGCCTTTGACAAGGTGCTGCACATGAGGCTGCTAAACAAGATAAGAGCACATGGAATTACAGGAAAGTTACATACGTGAATAGAGCATTCGCTGATTGGCAGGAAACAGAGTGGGAGTAAAAGGAATTAAACTTTCCTTCTTTGTTGATAAAAGCTTCACAATCCTGTAGCTTCCTACTATATTGTTTTGCAATATTGCACGCCTATTTTACCCCCATTCTTCCTTTAAAATAATTAATCTTCGTGAAGTATCTGTCCTATGCCTTCTGAAGTTCCCAGAAGTTCCATCATTGACGTATAGGTACAGAGATTCCTGAAGGTGCAAAAAAAGGTCGATTGAAGGAATGCTACCACCGAAATACATGTTTTATTTTAGTCAGGCACTGAACAGAAGGCGTGGAATGACTTTGTTAAAACATTAATTTTGGCAATTTAAACACTCTGGACACTTCTGTTGCCACGCTGCAGAAAGGGTGCAATTGCCCTGAAGAGGAGATGCACCCGGAGCTTATGGGAGGGCCTGAGTTAAAAGGAGAGTCTGCATTGTCTGGAACATTTTCCCCCGGAGCGAGGGGTGAACTTAAAGAGGACAAAGCATCACGATGTGTATCGATGTGTGAATATCCACAAGCTTTTCACGCACAAAGCTGTGCAAGACAAGATGGCAGAAAGTTCAGGAGAGTGGAGAATGACTGAAAGGAGAGATATATGCACAACATTTGCTACATAGAAGGTCATGGGTATGTGGAAGGATCTGAAAGCAAATGTGCCAGGGGTGGGTTCAGTTCCGGAGTTAAAATGACATACTGACAGGATTATGAATAGGACTGGCTCAGAGCGGTTTGGGCCAAATACTGGCAAATGTGACGAACTCGTCTAGGCCTGAGCCAATTGGAATGAAGCGTACTTTACCATGTTATGGAACTCTGCGACTCCAAACAGAGCTCTGTATAACCAAAGAGGGCAGAGTTTTAAGAAGAGGAGTGTAAGGCTTCTCATACTTCCTCTGAAGGAATCAATCTGATGCATACTGCCTGAGCGGATGGTGTAGGCAGCTATTTATGGAACATCTCAATGAACAATTGAATCAAAAGGCAGAGTCGGCGATAAATTGGAGGAGTGGTCTCTCAAGTTCCAGCTTGCGAGAATTCAAGATGAACTAAACCTTGTTGTATCAATTATCATATGGCTGTTTCTGGTTTTACAATATATCAGATTGTCCTTTTCATCCATTATTGGATTGTTCTCTGTCCAGAGTCGAATCCGTGTTGGAACAGCCAAATATCACGTTGACACTGAACGAGATTCGAGCATAGCAGTTCCCGTCTCTCCCTCTCTCTCTCTCTCTCTCTCTCTCTCTCTCTCTCTCTCTCTCTCTCTCTCTCTCTCTCTCTCTCTCTCTCTCTCTCTCTCTCTCTCTCCTTCTCTCTCTCTCTCTCTCTCTCTCTCTCTCTCTCTCTCTCTCTCTCTCTCTCTCTTTCTCTCTCTCTCTCTCGCTCTTCTCGCTCCCTCAATCTCTCCCCCTCTCCATATCTCTCTCTCTTGCTCTCTTACTCTCTCTCATTCGCTCTCCCATTCTCTCTCTAGCGCTCTCCCGCTCTCTATCTGTCGTGCTCTCTCGCTCTGTCTCTCACCCTCGCTATCTCGCTTTCGCACACGTTCTCTGTCTCCTTCGCGATGTCTCATTTGTTCTCTCTCCCGCAATCCCTCTCTCACTCGATTTACTTCCCTCTCTCTCTGTCGCTCTCTCTCCCTATCATTCGCTCTCAACCATAACACCACCATCTCTCTCTCTCTCTCTACCTCAGCTACAAGAACAGGTAATTATACTGCATTGTCTTTTATAAAAGTTAAAATCTGTTACTATTATTGTTCAAGGTGGCAGAGAGAAAGACAACCCACGATTAAGGAAAGAAGAATAAGAGCGAAAAAGAGGGCGAATAAAACGACGGTTTATGACTGGAGCAGGATTGTTTGATACGGACGAAAACATAGTGCAGGATCGGTCAGTATTCTTTAAAACCGGGAAGCATGGGCCACAGGTTTGCCCCAAGCTTCAATTTGATAGGAGCGGTAGGTCAGATGTAAAGAGCGAGTAATGCCCTCGGGATTATCTGTAACTCTATTTTGTAACTCTAAGGCAACACACACAAAATGCTGGAGGAACATAGCAGACCAATTAACGTCAATGGAAAATAGTAAGCAATCGACCTTTCGGGTCTTCACCCTTCATTAAGACACTGATGTTATGAGTGTTCGTTTGTATATAGCGCATCTGTAGAATTTATTCGTAAAAATGAAAGCAAGATAATTCTAGATTGAGTAAGTCAAGTATCGATCAATCCCATGCCTCCTAACTTGCTGCCTGAGTCTGTTATTGGGACTCTTGTCGAACGTTTCACTCAATTCCATTTAAACAGCATGCATTACTCTTCCCTCATCAATTTGGGTTGTCACCCTCCTCAGAAAGTAAGAGCAGCCGCTGGACTGAAGTGCTTAGTGAAAGATTCCTCAATTCAGCGTTATCTGGAACGGATAATTCTGAATATACAAACAATATTCAGTTCGTGTTTGATTTGAATGACACTTGGACAACCTGCATGCGTAAATTCCAAATCTTCTGAACCATTGTTCAATGAATTATCATGTGCCGGTTTATGATTTTACAAACCGTCAGACCATTCATTTAATCGATTCTCTTTCAATTTATTGTTTTTTTAACAAAAAAGGAGAATATATATGACATATCAATCATAATATACTTGAATCGAACTTATCATCTTATTACCCCATATTCATATAGATTAAATTGGATGATAATTTTGAAAAGTATTAATTTAATATACCAAAAAAAAATCTAAACCCACTACCAAGAAAGCTGTTTGTTAAAGAAAGAAAAAGTAAAGAAGAATCCTTATCATGTAGTAAAACATATCATTAGCCAACATCTGTACTTGATAACAAATCAAAGATTCGGAAAGTAATTCAAAAAAGGTCCCCACAATGTTAGAAAGTCGTCTTGATTCAGAGATTGAACAACGAATCTTCTCTAAATTTAACCATGACATAACATCGCTTAACCATTGAGCATGAGTAGGGGGAGCAGCATCCTTCTACCTAAGCAATAAAACCCTTCTGGCTATTAGAAATAAAAGTCAAAATATGCAAACCAAGATAATGGAACGAATCTTACGTTTTGGTTATATTATATTAACCGAGAGGACTGTCCGGTTTTGGATTCTTCAGAAGCTAACTCTGTTTATAAATTTTCTATCATATCTCTTCTCGGATCCTCAATTATCATCCAAGGTGGCGGCGTGACGCTGCTTGCAGCGGCCTCTCCCGAGCTGATATCTGTTATTTGTCAAGCGGGGTGCTTTGCACGATCCTAATCTGATGAAAACCCGACGTGGGAGCACGGAGGAACATCTCGAAATCTCCAGGAAGGCCTTCTTCGTTGCTGCTGCTGTTGTGAGGTCCGGGACTCTGCTGAGAAGAACAGGCCCCCAGTCCTCGGGGTCGCGTTGCCGGTGGCCGTTGGCGGGGATTTCTTAATGCGCTCGGCAGAGGATGGTGCTCTGAGAAACTATGCCGGAGGGGATGGTCGGAGGCTCGGAGTCCGCTGCGGTCGGGGCGTGTTCACTGTGTGCTGTGTCTGCGAGGCTGGGTGCGACGGGGATTCCATTGTATGCTGTGTCTGCGAGGCTGAGTCAGGCGGCGCCTTGGAAGTCCATAGCGGGGTTATTCCCTTCTACCGCCTGCGTGGGATGACGAGTCTATCGGGACCCTGAGGACTTCTGGAAACTGTGTGGTGATTTCCTTTGAACTTATAGTCTTTTAACATCCTTGGACTATTCTTACTATGCCCATGGTCTGTTTTTGTGTCAATTATGCTATTGTTTGCACTGTTGTAACTACGTGTTGTAACTATATGGTTTTGTGCAGGTCTTGTAGCTTAAGTTTTTGGTTTGTTGGTCTCCTGACTTGGTGTGTCTGGGTAGTCTTGGGGCGATCTTCAATGGAGGGTAAATTGTACAACTTTACAGCTTTCACCTTTGTTTGCCATTGAATATAAAATCGTTTCGTAGAAAGACGCTGATGCCGCTGGATTAAAGACTATTCTATCATGAATCAGAATCCGGGAAGGGCAGCTTGGATTGAAACCGAGTCTTTACACCCAGCGGAACTGTATCAGCTGCAATCCAGTGATAATGCCAGTATGACTGCGGCGTGGCCACTTTGAAGGGATACGGGTACGGGTATGGGTTGTAAGGAAGATATTTTTATTTCCCCTTGCTCCGTTTTGATTCAACAGCATCAGGAATTCGCAAAGAAGTGAGACACTGTGCACATGTTGAAGATTATTACTATATCTACTCTGTCTGAATGACATAAGAAATACTAATCAGCCACTTGTGAAACCACAGAAAGATAGTGTACAAAGAATACCGATCGACCATTCAGTGATCTGAGTAACATTGTGCCGTAAGGAACCCAGTAGCCGACAGTTAATTCCATTATTCTTGTCTCTCTCTCTCTCTCTCTCTCTCTCTCTCTCTCTCTCTCTCTCTCTCTCTCTCTCCATTGCCGACATTTGTAAAATAATGTATTTTTTGCTATTGCAAGTCAAGTTGATAGTCAGAAGGAGAACTGTAGCCTACAGGTAGAGTAAAGGAAGAAAAAGAGCATCAAAGAAAATATGGGTAATGCTGGAGCAGGCGTGATTGATACAGTCGAAAGCATACTCCAATATCAGGCAGATCTATCAGAACCGAGAAGCAAGGGTAACTGTTTCGCCTCGACCTTCAAATTAATCGCGCTGGCAAATAAGGTGCAACGGGGATTTCCCTGTGATTCTGAGGCGAATGATTCCGTCGAGATCAGCTGAAAACAGCTGTAGTGTACTTTTTCAGGCAATGCACTGAAAGTGCTGGAAGAATTCAGCAGGACAGGTCTAATCCCTGGAACAATGTTTCGGCTCGAGAAACTTCAATAGGAATCTGATGTATGTGTGTGTTATCTTGTATCTCGAACTTCTGCAGGTTTTCTCCTGTTTATTTCGTAACTCTGTTCATCACATTTCTTACATTACACTTACATAAGTGGGCGTACAGAATGGGGAGCACAGAGGTAGCCGAATTGTAACCCTTTAAAACAGTTATTTTTCCTGTTTCATTAGTTTCAAAATCCGATTCAGAGGGTATGTCACCACATTTTTGAGTTCCTCTCGGAATTTGCTCTGAGTCAGGGCGTAAATGCACGTGTTGGTGCAGGAACTGAGGACCTGTAGCATTCCTGCTGTCTTTTCTGTGATGTAACGGGGATCTGTGACAGAATAAACGAAATCCATTGAAATCCGTTGATAGATATAAAATACCACCTGTGTTATCCACAACAATATGAAACTACCGGTTATGCTGAAGAGCAAAACTATGGATCTGTGTCGGTTCTCCATCTCCCGGTCCTTGTCATTCTCTTCACTCTTTTGCCCCCGGAGCCTCCTGCGGGCTCGACTGGCCGCTAGAATCCGCCTGACAGTCTGAATATTGAACAGGAAAATCAGAAGGAATGAGATACAAGGGGTTGAAATGCGGTGAAACATCGTAAATGCCGCCCATGAGGGAGAGTTTTTGAAGCTCGTTGTAGGAGTACAATACCAGGGAACACCATCAATCATTACCAAATGCTCGTACACAAAGCTCCAGGGAACACATTCCAGACAGGCCAGCAGACTCACTGTCCCGATAACCACAGCCGCCGTTCTCTCGGTGCAATATTTTGTTTTCAGTTTCTCACAGCAAATAGCCACAAATCGATCAACGGTGAAAGCGACAGTCAGCCAGACTGACGCTGCAGTGCTCGCGAAAATTAGCCATCTGCCGAGTCTGCACACAGGAGTGAGGAGCAGGAATGATCGGTTAAAATAAATCTCAGCAGTTCCCCTCAGCAGCGGATCCGAGATAACGACCAGGAGATCGGCCGCGGCCATTCCCATCAGGTAGTAAGTGACACATTTGGAGAGACCGCACTTTCCGCGGGACAGAATCACAATCGCCACCGAGTTCGCTGAAAGAGAGACAGGAACAGCAAGTTGAAAAATACTGAGCAGAAATTAATTCTGCTGTTTAAGGGAATCCTGTAATATTTGCACTTTATTGCTGCATTTAGCGGTAGAAGGGTGGAGACAGATTGTAGTGACAGAGTAGAGAGAGAAGGAGTTCACATAGTAAAATAAAGTCAATATGAGCTGAATTCAGATTCCTTACTGATGACCGTAATGTGCAGAGTCAGTGGAAAGCTAAAACTGGGTAACTACCTCCTCAGAGTCTATAGTGGATGGAATATTTTCTACCGCCGCGCCTTCCCGGTCTCAACTGAGTGAATAAATTCGGACACTAATGGAGGGATACTTCCATGAGACAATCATCGTCTTCCAGGGTGTTCCTTGTCAGTGACAGAACACCGAAGAACGGAACAGAAGCAGGAAATGCTGGAAAAAAATTCATCCAGGCAAATAAAAATATGTGGAAAAGCAGTTAAAGTGAACAACAGATACAACGCAATCTGAATCTACCTGACAGACAGACAGGACGCCTCCCATCGAATCCAACTCAAGAAAGCGATGTAGAGCTCGCTGCCGCAGTCAGATGTCTGTACGCGTCAGATGTGAATATAACAGAATGCATTTCACAGTATTGATAATCATGTTTCACCGAGTCGATTGCGTCCAGCACAGCTTCACATTCAGCCACAGTGCACACATTTACTTCAAAAAAGCCACAGGTTTCAGCAGCAACGTGGAACTCCTCACATTGGCTAAACCGATAGATCGATTGTTACACCTCTCCGCAGACACCCGCTCACATAGAAACACAGACAATCAATTGCTCTCATCTCCGCGGGCTTGTGTAAACAGAATATACCCAAATACAGTGCAGCTGCTACAAGACCAAAAGCACAGAGAACCAAGCATCCCACTATTGAACAGAAACGACTAGAAAAACAATGCCTAATCTATTGAATTCCACAGATGTTGGCTGGTTCGCTAAATTTCTGCAGCAGTTTCTTTTCGATCTGGATTCCAGAATCCACTTTCCCAATGTTTCCATTCCATTCCTAAAACGCGGAACACGGTGACTGGGCAGCGAGAGTGGAAACCAGCGACAGAGATAATCACAAGGCTGGAATTAACAATTCCCATCAAGAGCCAGTGACACTGCGGCTTACCGAGAATTCCAAAGACTGAAATGGAAGGATAGTAAACTTCTCGAATCCGCAAGATGATTGGATACACCATTTCAGTGAGAATCTGTGACTTCTGTTAATCCGAATTCACAGCTCTGGCAGATACTCTGACCTGATACATTCAAAACGGGGCTGATTTATACAAAGGATCCGTCTCCAGAGACACGGTTATACCTCTGACTAACTTACTTAGTTACAGTTGCCGGAAGAAGCACTTTAATTCAACACCATTGTCTCTGATGTAACAATTAGGCCGATTGAAAACAAATAATCAGCATTCTTTGCCATTACCTCAGCAGTGATTCATCTGGCGGAAATAATGCTGGAACTCCAATGACAAAGGCTGAGCTTTGTCACGCGGTGCAACTTTTTCACACATTTCACGTTTTTATTGTAACAACGTTTTTACTGTAAACGGAGTTCGCCGGCAACGACACAAAATTCTGCCCCTGCGGTTTCCCATTTCCCATTTCCAATTGTCCGTCAGTCCTTTAATACTTTCCTGGCCACACACACACACACATATACATACAAACACATTCAAACGGGCATATGCAGACATGCCTACACATATACACAGGCACAACGACTGTGCTTTGCAAAGAATAGCCACATTTACTGAGTTCCTCCAGAATTTGGTGATATTGCAGATGTAATAGACTACTATAAGCATCTCAAATCTGACAGATGAAAAAAATAAATTGTTTCAATATTCAAAGGAATGTGCAGAACAGCTAAATAATAAAAAAAAACACGGTGCTCTGAATTGGGAGATAAATCAATGCAGGAAGGCTGGAAGTGATTGACAAGCGACAAATACAATATTTACAATAAGGCTGGTGTTTGTGTGTGTGTGTGTGTGTGTGTGTGTGTGTGTGTGTGTGTGTGTGTGTGTGTGTGTGTGTGTGTGTGTGTGTGTGTGTGTGTGTGTGTGTGTGTGTGTGTGGACGTCTGTTGTTTACTTGCAATTGATAGATAGATAGATAGATAGATAGATAGATAGATAGATAGATAGATAGATAGATACTTTATTCATCCCCATGGGGAAATTCAACATTTTTTCCAATGTCCCATACACTTGTTGTAGCAAAAACTCATTACATACAATACTTAACTCAGTAATAATATGATATGCATCTAAATCACTAACTCAAAAAGCATTAATAATAGCTTTAAAAAAAAAAGTTCTTAAGTCCTGGCAGTTGAATTGTAAAGCCTAATGGCATTGGGGGAGTATTGACCTCTTCATCCTGTCTGAGGAGCATTGCATCGACAGTAACCTGTCGCTGAAACTGCTTCTCTGTCTCTGGATGGTGCTATGTAGAGGATGTTCAGGGTTTTCCGTAATTGACCGTAACCTACTCAGCGCCCTTCGCTCAGCTACCGATGTTAAACTCTCCAGTACTTTGCCCACGACAGAGCCCGCCTTCCTTACCAGCTTATTAAGACGTGAGGCGTCCTTCTTCTTAATGCTTCCTCCCCAACACGCCACCACAAAGAAGACTCTATAACAGCTGAGGCAATTGCTTAGCTATTTTATTGAACAAGGTATATAGAATTTATGCGGAAAAGTAGGATTAGTATAAGTAGGTATTATGATTGACATAAATCTGATTGGCCCGAAGGTCATCTTTCCGTGCTCTACAATTCTTGGTCCATCCAAGCGAACAATCCACCAGCCTTTAGTCCGAAAGGTACCAACAATGCTTCACAATTTGTTCGTGTGAAAGCGAGGGATTTGTTTCATTACTTTTACAGTTAATACATTTGTTGAACTGATTTTTTCCTTTGTTCTGAATGTTTCAGGGCAGCCTGACCTATAATACTATATTCCAGGTTTCCACAGCATAGTCAGATGTTTATGCGGCAAAGAAGGAGGGACTAGGT
Source organism: Hemitrygon akajei (assembly GCF_048418815.1). NCBI lineage: Eukaryota > Metazoa > Chordata > Chondrichthyes > Myliobatiformes > Dasyatidae > Hemitrygon > Hemitrygon akajei. The sequence goes on from NW_027331947.1 coordinate 2,493,314, forward strand.
CCATAATGTGTGTGCCAGAATCTGTCTCCTTCAATTCAGCATTTGTTCTGTCGTCTGCTCTGCCTTGGTGCTTCAAGTGCTTACAGAGATGGTCAGTACATGGCTGCACCATCCCCTCAGGCCGTGTGTTTTCCAGATCGGTACCTTCAGAGGGAATTATTCTTCAAATCCCCCTACCCCTTACGCTCCTCTTCTTAAAACTCTGTCCCCTTAGTTATACAGCTCTTTCTCTCTGGATAACAGGCTTTTAACGCACAGAAAAGTACCTTTCATTTCAACTGACCCATGCGTACCCGAGTCAGTCCCATTTGCCTGCCTTTGGCCCATATCCCTCTGAATCAGTCCTAACCATAACCCTCTCTATATGCCTTTCAAACTCAGTAACTGAACCCCCCTTACCACTTTCTCTAGTGACCCCTTCCACATCTCCATTACTATCTGTGTTGGAAATGTCCCTCACGTCACCTTTCAGTATTTCTCCACTTAACTGAAACCTAAGCCCTCTGGTTTTACACACTTTGTGCTTGGAAAACCTGTGGCCATTCACAGTCTCTTCAAGACGGAAAATTGTTCAGGCCAATGCAGGATCTACTAGAAACGCAGTCGCGCCCATAATCTCCTCTTCAGTGAAGCTTCACTCTTTCTACAGTGTGGCACAAGATACGTACACACTTAACACACTGAACCCAGCACAACTGATGTTTTAAAAAGGACTTGTAAGTAAGACTACTGTTCAATGCCCGGCTGATAACACATGAAATCATTAGATGCCTTTTTATCTACCTGTTTCTGCACCTTCAAGGATCTCCTCACTGAAATATCAATGTTGGAAAGGCTGGAAGCAATTCAGAAGCCACGGGTAGATACATCCAAATAGGAAGTGTTTTAAAGCATGTCGATAGGGTGATTAAGAAGGCTTCCTTTTATTGGTCCAGATATAGAGTTCAAACGTCAGGAGGTTATGTTTCGTTAATAAACCCCGAATTTGGCCACACATGTAGTGTTTCGTACAGGTCAATTCGCCCCAATTTAGAAAGGATGTTGAGGCCTTGGACAGGGCGCAGAAGAGTTGTTACGTAGTTTATAGTGCATGTGCTACAAGGAAAGCTGGCTAAACGTAGGGTACTTTCTCTGCAGCGGCAGACGGTGAAGGGGAGATCTGGTAGAGTTTCATAAGATAATGAAGGACATAGAAAGGAGTAGCATGGGCATATCACTTTCCCATGATTGAAATATCTAATAACGGAGAAAATGCATGGAAGGCGTTGGAATGCAGTTTCAAGGGATTGTAAAGGTAAGTTTGTTACTGAGAGAATAGTTGGATGCTTGGTGGGGCCATGCACTTTCTGGGTCGTCTCCTGGTGGGCACCATCTGCAACTTCGGTGTACCCATCTGACAAATTATCTGGTCACTGCGTCCTGGACAATCCTTGGTCAGTTGATCTCCACGTCTAGTTCCCTTATTTTGTCAGTCGGAAGCGGCTTCAGATGCACTTTCCTATTGTAGAGGTATCGGGAACACATACCGATTCCCTGATCTCCCATGTAGTCTGGCAGTGCATGTTACTGCCACAGCTGCTGCAATAGGGAGAGGAATTCTGAAAAAAATCACTGCAATTTGACTTTCCAGAGGTCATCTTTCGTTTCTCTGCCAACATTTCCAGTTGGTCCCTTTTCCGCTAGATCTTTCAGCAACCTTCTTCACTAACTACATTGCAGCAATTTTTGTGTCAGCCGTGCAGTTTGCTGGCTTCTCTCTACAGCCCTTTTAAAAAGGGGAACAATATTGGCTCATCTCCAGTCCTCTGCCACAGCATGTGTGATTAAATAGAGATCTCTAAGTTCTCTATAAAGTCTCCAGTAATCTGCTGTCTTGCCACATTCACACAATAACCTCGGATATATCCCGTCAATGTCTGGCCATTTATCCGCCTTGCTGGTCTTTGAGAGACCGGACTTGTTATCAGCCTGTTATCAACATGCCATGGAATATCAAACTATCTTTCCTGTTCTTTCCATCCACTATGAATTTCTCTTTGATGAATATTGACCTTAAATATTAATTTGATGTTTTTTTCCCACTTTCTCCGGCTTCAAGCCTAAGCTTAAGTATCCTCACCTATCCTTGAGTTGTCCTACCTTCTTATCTTCTCCACGGTGCTTCATTTGTTTATTTTAATGTATGTAGAAAGTGCCTTGGCATTTTCTGCAGTTTCGCTCAGCAAAATAATTGAAGCTCCCCTAACATTATTCAGCACTGGTAATTCCCTGTTTGCACTGCATATTTCGGCATGTTTATCCCATTGTCCAATTCCCACTTCCGAAACTATCCTGGGCCCAGCCTTCTGTGTAGTTCGATCAACACTGGACTTCCACGCGGATGGTTTGAAATCGAAGCCGGCGGGGGTCCCAACTTTCGCTGCAGAAGTATCTTCACGGAAGGAAGGTCTGGCCATCAGTTTTAGTATCTTGCCACGAAAATCCCTCTGTATGAATACACTATCCGGAGGATCGCCATTGGTCGATGTCGACTGTATTGCACATTTCTTTATGGGTATTTTTTTTCTATTGGACTGCATTTGCAATATCTCTGAACATGCAATGGTTGAATACCTTGTATCCGTCTGTTACCCATTCACTTAAACAATTTCAATTCCAATACCCTGTATCCGTCTGTTACCCATTCACTTAAACAATTTCAATTCTAATACCCTGTATCCGTCTGTTACCCATTCACTTAAACAATTTCAATTCCAATACCCTGTATCCGTCTGTTACCCATTCACTTAAACAATTTAAATTCTGAGCCATGTGTTTTTTTAAACTAATTCCATTAGTGTGCTATTGGACTCCACTTTCTCCAGAACCTTACCCAACACAATTATACTTAGCTTGCAACACACAGAAAACTCTGCAGGAACTCAGCAGAAAAGAGTGAACATTCCACTTCTCGGACTGAGACCTTTCATCATGACTGAGAAAAAAGATGAGAAGTCAGATAAAGAAGATGGGAGGGGGAGGTGATGCAGAAGTACAGAGTGGCAGCTGAAAATTAGTTTACATCTGTTTATAAAGCTCCCCCCCCCCCCCCCCACCCAAGATTGAAACCTTTCTTGGGGATGCGTTATCAAATATCCTCTCCCGAGAATTGCATCAACGCGAGGCATCAGCGACAATACAAGCTTCCCTTTAAATATCCCTGATGTATTTGCCTCTGCCCACCATCCTTAACATCGAATACCACACTTTCCCTGTGTTTAAACAAGAACCAAACGTAGGACCCTATACTGCCCGATAACTACCTTGAGAATCACTGGGAAAAAGGTTCTGTCTGTCACTCGACGTAGGCATCCTGTATCTCTCTCTTTCAATTCAGCTCCCACACCACGCTTCTCTCCAAAGAGAAAGGCCCTGATCTTACTCAAACCCTATCCTCACCAGACATGCTGTCGTAAATTCAAAATGAAAGTAAATTTATTGTCCAAGTACAGGATGTCTCCCCCATTTACTCTCCTGAGATACACTTTCTTGCGGGCATACGCAGTACATATAAAGAAACATAATGGTATCAAGGAAAAACTGCACAAACGGAAGACGAACAAGCTGCAAATTTCAAAAGATGTCAAAGACATCAAATAGTGCAAATAAATGAAAGAAGAGTTTTGGATTCATTGAATGTGAGTTCATGGTTCGGATCAGTGAAATTTTCACCTTTGATTCAACAGCCGATAATTTAGGAGTCATTGCTGTTCCTGAAGTTTGTGCTAAGGGAACTGAGACTCCTGTAACTCCTTCAGGAAGCGAGCGTTATTTGGATGATGGGGTGATGATGATCATCATCTTTGATGATAAGCGCCCTTCCTGGTTGATGAGCTCAGTGTTGGGGAAGGCTTTACCTGTGATGGACTGGCTCCATTCCATTGGATATTCCATTCAATGACAATAGGGCTTTCACAGCAGACCATGATGTAACCAGTTAGTATATTCCACGCTGTACATCTTCATAAGTGTGTCAGAGATTTAAGATGACGTGCTATCTCTACAAAAACATACGTAGTATAAGCTGTAAGTGCTGGAAAGTCTCTCCAGGATACCAGCAAATTTTGCTCCTCTAAGGATCCAAGACAATACAGGAGAAATTGCAGTCACACTCTACCCTGTTCCTTTTAGAAATCTCCCTAACCTACCTTCAGTTTAGTTCCTCTTTCTCCTGTTGGCATTTCAACACCTTTGGAACTTGAAGTACACAGCATCTCAAGGTTCTCCTTTATCAATGCTCTGTCACAGCCTGAAAGGTTCCCAGTGGGAGGGAGGTGATTGATAGTGTCCATGAATTGCAGTCCAGTGTTAGGCTTGTAGATTTCTATGTCCTTTAAAACTAGGGTTGTAATAGTGATTAAGAGAACAGTTCGGGTTTGGCTGTGTACAGGTTTCTGTGGTCACTGCAAAGTGCTGAGAAATTTATAGGTCTGTGTCCCGCTAGTGAAGGTCTAGATATTGTAGTCCATTATCCCTGTAATCAACTGCCGACTGAACTTGTACGATCACATATGCAGGCATGTTTATAGCAGAGATACACACTCCTTTTCTTCACCATGCTGAGTTGTAGCAATTTCTGTCCATTCATTACTGTGTTTAATTTCCACGTATCTACCTCCCTGTTGTGCAGTGCGGCAGCTACGCTGGGCTGTGTCCACAAAGTTCAGAACTGTGGTTTTTTTCAGGTCTCTGTTCCTCCAGTTTGGAAGTATCTGGTGCACTTGTGTGTGAATATGTGTCGGTCTGTGTCTTCACGGTGCAATGTGAGGTTGTTAATGGCTGGTGCTGGAAATCTCTGGCTCCATTTCTTGGAGCTCGGTTAAGTCAGCTCTGTGGGCTTGTCATAGAGAGCAGAGCAGACTGAGGTTTGCATTATTGTTAAATTTCTGTTCATTGTAGCAATTTCCCAGGTCTGTGATCAGCCAATACAAAGCTAGTTAAGTACTGGTGTATAATAAGAATTGTATTGACTCTTATTATAAGAATCCCTGACCGTCCATATCTATCATATAAGACCATAAGAGATAGGAGCAGGCCTTGTGCATTCACCCAACGAGTCCGCTCAGCCATTAGATCATGGCTGAATCCTAATCTCCCTCCTTCCAATCACCCGTCATTTTTCTATAAACTTTGATGCCCTGCCTAATCAGGAAACTGCCAGCTTTCGCTTTAACTATACCCACGGACTTCGCCTCTACAGCTGTCTGTGGCAGAACATTCCACAGATTCACTACCCTCTGGCTGAAAGTAAATCCTCCTCACGTCCGTTCTAAGAGTTCGCCACTCCATTTTGAGGCTGCGCCCTCTAGTTCTGGACACCCCAAGCACTTGAAACATCCAATCGACATCCACCTTATTCCGGGCCTGTGCTGGTCTTTGTATGTCCAGCATTGTAAAGAAGTGTCTTCACGGAACATTCTGCGAACGGTTGCAAAGATCTATGGGAGCTGGTGCTGGCTGTCATCAAGGTCTGTACCCTTGCGGCATGGTGGTGGTTGTAGTAAAGATTTCCGTCTTTATATTCCGGTGGCCGCTGTTGTAAGTATCGTTATCCTTACAATACGGTGCCGTTGTTATAAAGATGTGTGCCCTGCAGATTGAGCCAGCTGCTGGAAAGATCTATTTCCTTACAGTGTGGTGCCGACCGTTACAGATATGTCTGTCCTTATTCTCGTGCCTGCTGTTGTGTAGGCAGTAGGACGCGTGGTGTTGTAAGTGCTTGTGCCACTACAATATCAGTCTAATGATGTTTGTTAGTCAGAGTTACAGCTCAAAACACAGATTGTACAGATCTGGGTTATCAGTATATCGTTTTGATAAATTACTTTTCTTATATTAGAGTCTCGTACCTGTCTGTGTCTTCAACGGTCAGTGCTGTGCCCTGGCAGTTCTGAGTGCTTGGAATACAATGGAAGTGTCTTTACAGAAGTCTGTGCTTTTCACACAAATTGATCTTGTAGGCGCAGGTAGATCAGCAGTCTCCTGGAGACTAGAGAAAATGTTTGCTATCATTCCCCGTTTCCCACTCTCTTCACACAGCTCGGCAGGTTATTTCTTCTAAAGGGCCTGTCCAGTTCATCTTTGAGCTCTCTGACTGAGAACAACAGTTAGTGTAGAAATAACAATAACGTAACATGCTCCTTGATCCTTTGCCCACTGTGCCTCAAATCTCTGACCAATAAACAATGAACAGTACAGCAGAGGAACACTACCCTCTGCTCCCTCAGTGTGCATATTATGATGACAGTTTAAACTGCATATTTGCCGGTATGGGTCCTGTGTCCTCAATGGAATGAATCCCTCAAGGATTTCCACACCTTAAAGTTCAACAATACCTCTTCCTTAGTATAAGCACGTCTGAGAATACCACCATGGCCCTTTCTCGATCTCGCCTTCCTCCATGTCCTTTTCCTTATTGAACACCAGCGAATGCAAAGAGTTAATTTTGTACCTCGCTTGTTAACTCTGGCTCCAGAAATAAACTCCGTTCTTTGTTCGAGTGGCCCTGTGCTCTCCCCAGTATGCTGATGTTTCCAGTGCATGCATTCAATGCGTTGGGACTCTCATTAATTCTTCTCACTGAGGATATTTCCTGGTCACTGTTCACTCTTCTGATTCACAGTATGACTTGTTTCTATATTCATCTATGTTCCTCCAAATCCTGTCCAATTTCAACTTTCTAAAACTTACATATGGCTCCTCTTATTTGTGTAACTAAATGCAATATTTCTCATCATGCTGAGATCCTGAATCTCTGAATCTGTAGTGGAGATAATTCACCCACTACATTTATTCTATTGTTCATGCATCAGCCCATAAACTGCTGGCATATCGGTTGCTCTCTCTTACAGGCTATTGGGGGAGGGGTGGCTACTAATATAATCTTATAACAGCGAATTTACCTTTCTTATTCTTGAACTCCGCCCACATAGGCCTATTGGTTATACCTCTGGGATGACAATGCCCCTCTGACTTTCTGCCTGGTCAGCGGGCAGCTCCCCAATCCAGTTTTCAACACCCTGGACTGTCTGTGTTATTTAAGGGATGGAATGTTTAGCTACATGTCATGCATGTATCAATGTGGCACGTACTGACCCTAGTTCTAAGTACATCCTCCCACTGGACTGTCTGAATTATCTGTATGCTGAAATGTTCAGCCGCTGACCCTGTCCTACTTCATACCGGTTCTCTGTATTTGTCGCATCACTGCTTCACGTAATGATCCTGTCTCTATGTACGTCTGCTTCAACTGTTATACACCCTGCACTGAAATAAACTCACTCGGTGTGACCGTGCTCATAAACGTGGCCCCATTGCGACTTCCTTTTGGCATTCATTCACGTTCTGCCCGATGCGACTTAATGCTGACCTGTAGCTCTGGTTCCTCCTGTTCCTCGGACATGCCACAGGCTAAGCTTCCCATAGCGTAGCTCTGGCAAACATTCCTGTGAGTCTATTATGTCCCCTTCAGAATAGGTTTCACCCATCCTCCTCACAGAAGTCCCATCTATCCTAGTAGAGAGGACAATGATCTGTTTACCTAACGCCCTCCCTCTTGCACCTGAATGTTCGCCACAGATTTAGTTGTACTACTTCCGCCATCTAGTGAGATTGGAGTTAATTGGAGGTCAGAACCCTTGTGTTCCTCTTTCCTTTTAAAATATTTGCTCACTTTTCCCTACTAGTATAAAACCCATACTCCTCACACAAGTCGCGCCAATCCTTGGAAGACAGCACAGTTATCTGAGTACATGTCGCCCTTCCTCCAGCACAGATTGTTAACTACACGTTGACTGTACGTCCTTAGCATGTCTGACCTCTCGAGCTTGTGACACCGGTAGTAATCCTGAGATCACTAACCCATAGTCCCTACTTCTTAAGCCATAAGCCTTTCTAACCACCCTATTAACTTGTTAGGAAAGCTTGAGGGATCTATAGACTTGCAAATCACGATCCCTCCGAGCCTCCACACTGTGGTAAATGCCTCCTTCGTACTCTGCAATCCAGTTTGATTTTTCATTGCGTATAAGCTCCACCTGCGATTTATCAGCCCACCTCTGCACCATGTCGATGTCCCTTTGTAACCTAAGGACACACTGTACACTACCCACAAGAACGCCACACTCCGTGTCGTTTATTTGTTTAGAGATGCAGCAGGAACAATGACAGCTTGCTGCGCCCAGCAACCACAACTTAGCCCAAACCTCATCTTACGACAATTTAAAATGAACGATTACTTAAGTGTCTTTGGACTTGGGAGAAATCCCACACCTATCATGAGGTGGATGAGCACATTCCTTACAGAGCAAGCCGCAATTTATCTCCAATTTCCAATGCCCCGAGCTGGAATAATGTCACTCTGACGGCTACGCTACGTGGCGCTTCAATCTGCAACTTAGCAACCCATCTATCCACCTGCTTTTTCAGATCATTTATAAACATCTGAAAGAACCGGTTAGCATAACAGATCTCATTGAAACACCCCATCAGCCGTCAGTCACTAACTCTCCGGGCAAGTTAATTCCAAATTCTAGTAGACCAGTTTCCATCAATCGTATGCTTCCTAACTTTATTCATGAGACTACTGCGGGGACTGTTGTCAAACGCCTCACTCAATTCCATTTAATCAGCTTCCACTACTCTACCCTCATGAATTTGTGCTGTCACCTCCTCAGAGGGTCATTTAGGCGCGTGAGGTGCGGTGCCTATTTCAAACATTCAAAGGTACAATTTCCTGTCAATGTGTACAGTATACATTGTGAAATGCTTTTTCTTCGCAAACATCCGCGAAAGCAGAGAAGTGCCCCAAAGAATGAACGAAAGTCAAATGTTAGAACACCAAAGTCCCGGCACCTCCTCACTCCCGCGTGTAAGTGGCAGCAATCCCCCCTCCCCCCACCGACAAAAAAAGACAAGAATCGTCATCGCCACCGAGCACTCAAGCGGGAGCAAAACAATAACAGAGACACAGACCTGCAGTTACCCCAAAGACTTCGCGTTTCACGTATTATGGGAGAAAGAGATGTCAGCATTTCCCCAGCTAGCAAGGAGACGTAACAAGCAACTCACTGGTTTACGATTTGACTGTCCTGAATCATGTTTTTCATTGATCCAGTCTCTAAGAATCCTCGCTGATAGTTCAGCCTCCATTCATGCGAGAGCTTCACTTTTACAATTGCCAGGATGATCCCCATTACCAAGTACCTGTCGTGAACGAGCTTATATTTAGTGTTTATATTTATATATTACCCGCTATCGATGTACTTGAATTGACTCCAAAGACTAACCGGTGAAACTCAGGCCCCGGACCGAAGGGCTTAGATAGATAGATAGATAGATAGATACTTTATTCATCCCCATGGGGAAATTCAACTTTTTTTCCAATGTCCCATACACTTGTTGTAGCAAAACTAATTACATACAATACTTAACTCAGTAAAAAATATGATATGCATCTAAATCACTATCTCAAAAAGCATTAATAATAGCTTTTAAAAAATTCTTAAGTCCTGGCGGTAGAATTGTAAAGCCTAATGGCATTGGGGAGTATTGACCTCTTCATCCTGTCTGAGGAGCATTGTATCGATAGTAACCTGTCGCTGAAACTGCTTCTCTGTCTCTGGATGGTGCTATGTAGAGGATGTTCAGAGTTATCCATAATTGACCGTAGCCTACTCAGCGCCCTTCGCTCAGCTACCAATGTTAAACTCTCCAGTACTTTGCCCACGACAGAGCCCGCCTTCCTTACCAGCTTATTAAGACGTGAGGCGTCCCTCTTCTTAATGCTTCCTCCCCAACACGCCACCACAAAGAAGAGGGCGCTCTCCACAACTGACCTATAGAACATCTTCAGCATCTCACTACAGACATTGAATGACGCCAACCTTCTTAGGAAGTACAGTCGACTCTGTGCCTTCCTGCACAAGGCATCTGTGTTGGCAGTCCAGTCTAGCTTCTCGTCTAACTGTACTCCCAGATACTTGTAGGTCTTAACCTGCTCCACACATTCTCCATTAATGATCACTGGCTCCATATGAGGCCTAGATCTCCTAAAGTCCACCACCATCTCCTTGGTCTTGGTGATATTGAGACGCAGGTAGTTTGAGTTGCACCATATCACAAAGTCCTGTATCAGTTTCCTATACTCCTCCTCCTGTCCATTCCTGACACACCCCACTATGGCCGTGTCATCAGCGAACTTCTGCACATGGCAGGACTTATCAAATCAAATAAGCGTTATCTCGAACGGATATATCTGAATACAAACTTCTGTTATCTCGTCAGCCTTCTAAATATACAACCAATTATCTGTTCGTCTTTGATTTGAGTGCCGTTTAACTGAGCAATTTTTTCCATGGATTACCATGCTTTGGTTTCTCAATTACAATACATTAGACTCTTGTTTTCATCGATTATTCGCTTGATCTTTGTTTAGGGTTGGCTCCGTGGCACCACAGCCGAATATCATGTTGCTGCAGAGCAGAATTAAACAGTATGCTGATACTAACTCGATAACTCACAGTGTCTCTTGTTCTTGGGTTCACAACATTAATCTCTTTCTCGTTCTCTTCCATTCTCTCTCTCTCTCTCTCTCTCTCTCTCTCTCTCTCTCTCTCTCTCTCTCTCTCTCTCTCTCTCTCTCTCTCTCTCTCTCTCTCTCTCTCTCTCTCTCTCTCTCTCTCTCTCTCTCTCTCTCCCTCCCTCTCTCTCTCTCTCTCCTTTCTTTCTTTCTCTTCCTCTCGGTCTCTGTCTCTCGCGCTCTTCGTCTGTTTCCCTCGCACTCTCTCTCACCCACCCTCCGTCCCACATTTTCTGTCTCTACCATCTGTGGCTCTCTCTCCTACGCCCATGTTATTGCCAGTCAGAAAGATATCTGCAGATAGAGAAAAAGAAGAAAAGGATCGAAGAAAAGTTATGCAATACGGGAGCAGGAGTGTTTGAAACAGCCGAAAGCATTCTCCAATATTAGGCAGTTTTAACAGAACCAGAAAGCACAGGTTGTAGGTTTGCATCTACCGTCAATTTAATCGGAGATGGAGGTGAGGTGCAAAGGAGATCTCGCTTGGATACTGTCGGATTAAGCAGTAAGCAGCCATTTTGTAACTTAAGCAACACACACAAAACGCTGGAAGAACTCAGCAGTCCAGCCATCAACAGTGGAAAAGTGTTTCGGGCCGAGCCATTTCAATAGTACTCTAATATTGTGTGTGTGTTATTTTACGTTTTGAGGATCTCAAGAATATCGCGCGTTGTCATCACATTGTTTCTATTTACCCACAAAGTGGGTGTACACAATAGGAGCATACAGGTAGCTGAACTGTAATACTTAACAACATTTATTTCTCACGTTTCATGGGCTTCAAAATCCGATTGAGTGGATATTTCACCGTATTTTTGAGTTGCTCTCGGAATTTGTTCCGAGCCAGCGCGTAAATGCACGTGTTGCTGCAGGAACCGAGAACCTGCAGCATTCCCGATGTGCATTCTGTGATGCAACGGGGATCCGTGACCGAATAATAAACAGTGCTCATTTAAATCCGTTGATGAATATCAAATACTGCCTGTGTTACCCACAACAATATGAAACTACCGGTTACACTGCAGAGCAACACGATGGATTTGCGTCGGTTCTCCATCTCCAGGTCCTTGTCATTCTCTCCACTCTTTCGTCCCCGGTGCCCCTGTGGGCCCGACTGGCCGCTAGAATCCACCCGACAGTCTGAATATTGAACAGCAAAATCAGAATGAATGGTACACAAGGTGTTAATAAGCGGTGAAACACGGTAAATGCCGCCCATGAGGGAGAGGTTTTGTAGCTCAGTGTAAGAACACAATGTCAGGGAACACCATCAATTATTACAAAAGACTCGTATACAAAGACCCAGGGGACACTCGCCAAAGAGGCCAGCACACTCACTGTCCCGATAACCACAGCTGCCGTTCTCTCGGTGCAATATTTTGTTTTCAGCTTCTCACCGCAAATAGCCACAAATCGATCGACGGTGAATGCGACAGTCAGCCAGAAAGAGGTCGCAGTGCTCGCGAAAACCAGCCAGCTACCGAGTCTGCACACAGGAGTGATGAACAGGAAAGATCCCGGAAAATAATACCAAGCTGTCCACATCGGCAGCGGATCTGAAATAACGACCAAGAGATCGGCCGCGGCCATTCCCATCATGTAGCGCGTGACACATTTGGAGAGACCGCACCTTCTACGGGACAGGATCACAATCGTTACCAAGTGCACTGGAAGAGAGACAGGAAACGGCAGGCTGAGAAATTCCTCAGCAGAAGCCAGTGCAACGGTTTGAAGCGATCCTGTAATATCTCCACTTTACTGTTGCATTTAGCTGGGGAAAGGTCGAGACGGCGTGCACACGCGGCGTAGAAAAATGAATTTGCACGGTAAACTAAAGTCAATATGATCTGAATCCCGATTTCTTTCTGATTACCGATATATAAAGTGAGATCGAAAAGCTACAACTGGGTAACACCCTCCTCGGAATCAACAGTGAATGGAATATTTTCTATCGGCACCTTCGCCGTCTCATGTCGTTGTAATGAATAAATCCGGACGGTGATGTAGGAATTCTTCCATTGGACCATCATAAACTTCCATGGCTGCCCCTGTCAGCGACAGAACACCGGAGGAAGGAACAGAAACATGGAATGTTGGAAACACTCATTCAGGAAAAACGAATATGTGGAAAAAAAGGTTAAAGTGTCTCTTCTCAGAATTGCTCTCGAAGTGCGCCTGAGAGCGACAGAAGTAATAACAGCTTTTGAATTGAAGCTGAGTTCTGACCAACGGCAGCTGACACTGTGGCTTACTGGGAATTACAAAGACTGAAATTAATGGATAGTAAACTTCTATTCGCAAGATGACAGGATACACTATTTCAGTGAGAATCTGTGACTTCTGATACTCCCGAATTCACAGCTCTGGCAGACACTCTGAGCTGATACATTCTAAACTGCCCTGATTTATACATAGGATCGGTCTCTAGACGTATGGATATACCGCTGACTAACTTTTTTTAGTTACAGTTACTTGAACAAACACTTTAATTCAACAACATTGTTTCTGATGTAAGTGTTCGGCCGATTCAAGACAAACATATCAAAATTCTTAATTATTACCTCTGCAGTGACTCAACTGGTGGAATTATGAGAAATTTCTAATGACAAAGACTGAGCTTACAGATTTCACATTTTTTTGGCGAACGATCGAACTCAAACTTCTGTTGTTTCCCATTTAAAACTTCAATTTCCTATTGTTCCCACCTGCACCCCCTCCTCCCCTCCTCCCCTCCACACACACACACACACACACACACACACACACACACACACACACACACACACACACACACACACACACACACACACACACACACACACACACACACACACACACACACACACACACTTTATTCAAATCCGGAATCGCCTCCTGTCGAGAGACAAGGTACAGAGCACACAAGGTGTGATACAGAGCACCAAGAGACCGGCCGCTCATTCGTTCCACCTTCTCAGACAGCAGAGACATTCAGTCCCACACTAAGCCCAAGATGCAGATACACATTTCCAATACAATTGTTACACTGAACCACAACAGTCAATCGTTCCATTGTATTCTGTGGACGGGATCCTACAGGCAGACACACAGACCCAGATCCCAGATCCCCACCCACGGGGCTAGATAGCTTTGGCAGAGTCAGCGTGGATTCCGAAAAGGACAAACAGATGGAAAACCGGGAACTGTTGAATGAGGTGTGGGTGGAATGTAAGAACGTTTCTGATAAACACATGGGATTAAGGTTAATGCACTTTTGTGGACTCAAAACTAATCAGTAAGGTTTCTCTAGGATTGGACCAAGTGCCCAGCAGTGTTCCGTACCGAGAGAAAGCACTCTAACGCTGGCCAGACATTCCTGGCACTCCCGATCTCCTCGTATCCGTGGGTTCCTTTTTATCTGCGATGGTTTGTCTCTCGTTGCTGAAGAGATATCGTCCCAGCGTATCTGGAGCGCCTGACTCTTATAGTGTTATCAACATTTGGATCGCCATCCCATTGGCTCACCGTCGCCTGTGCTAATTGGGTAACCTTCTCAGTGGTCATTGTACAGGAATACAGCCAACTCGGTGTCATGGCTCTGCCCACCCCTGCCTTGCTAACCTGAGCTTGTTTTAACTCTGACTGGTCCAGGCCAGTTAAATAAGGACACCAGATAGAGTCTAACAAGATTACAGATAGCTTCTTTCAGAGGTCTGGCAGTTTACACGGTGAGTATCTACTTCTCCGAGAATGGTTTCAGCTTTGGCAGGTTACTACCCGAAATTCCTTGTGAGCACATTCAGTTGCTTTGATTAGACAGCTACTTGCCTGAGAATGGTCTTTGGTTTAGCAGGTCATTACAGGAACCTTCTTGCCTCCACGTTACATTGGTCTGATTGCATTATCCCAGAGCAAGAATCAGTTCAGGTGCTTCACGTGTCCTTGATCAGACTGCAGTTTCTTCCGGCCAACATCTGCCTCCTCTTCATCAAAAGATATTTATCTTCGATTCATTATTCCCCCACTCATTCAGTTGGCTGCCCAGAGGACTCCCATGGAACGCCAGTAGGTGTGGAATAATTACATTCTATACAAAATATTAACGTTGACCAACTAAATTCACCGAAGTTAAACTGACCGCATTCTCTGCCATTTCATGGAAGAATTATCCTCGAGATTTTTTTTTTCAATTCGTTCTGCCTTCCATCTTCTCGGTTGATATACATTGAGCAATACAATTATCAGGGTATAATAAATTAATATTACAGCAGCATGTGTTACTATTCTTATCCACGGATATATTTGAGCCGTTGTCCCCAGATTCGTGCGCTGCTGAGAACCCGTGACTCCACCTTCAGAGCAGGCCACAAGGCAGCCCGATCAACAGCAAGGGCCAAACTGTCCTGGGCCATCAGAGGGGCAAAGCATGCACGCGCTCAGCGAATCCAGAGCCACTTCCAGGACAGCGGCGACACGCGGCGCATGTGGAAGGGCATCCAGGACATCACCAATTACAAGACAACATCACCTGACTGTGCGGGTGATGCCTCCCTCCCAGATGCGCTGAATAACGTCTACGCCCGTTTTGAGGCGGAAAATGACGTGGCGGCGAGGAAGTCCACCCCTCCTGCAAACGACTAGTGGCTGTGTCTCACCATGGCCGATGTGAAAAGAACCCTGTGCAGGGTCAACCCATGGAAGGCTGCTGGACCAGACAACATTCCTGACATAGTGCTCAGAGGATGTGCAGACCAGATAGCAGATGTTCTCACTGACATCTTCAACATCTCCCTGAGCAGCGCCACCATTCCAACGTGCTTCAAGGCCGCCACCATCATCCCCGTGCCGTTTCCTGCCTAAATGACTACCGTCCGGTTGCACTCACACCCATCATCATGAAGTGATTCGACAGGCTCGTCATGAGGCATAACAAGACCCTGCTGCCCCCCCTCACTGGACCCCCTGCAGTTTGCGTATCGTCCCAACGGCTCAACAGACGACGCCATTGCCATCACCCCTCACCTGGCCCTAAACCACCAGGACAAAGAAGACACATACGTTCGGATACTGTTCATAGTCTTCAGTTCAGCATTCAATACAATCATTCCTAAGAAACTGGTTGGAAAGCTGAGCCTGTTGGGCCTGAACATCTCCCTCTGCAACTGGATCCTAGATTTCCTGACTGGGAGACCTCAGTCAGTCCGGATCGGGAGCAGCATCTCCAAAGCCATCACACTGAGCACGGGGGCTCCCCAGGGCTGCGTGGCCAGTCCACTGCTGTTCATTCTGCTGACGCACGACTGTGTTGAAACACACAGCTCGAACCGCATCAACAAGTTCGCCGATGACACGACCTGGTGGGTCTCTTCAGCAAGAACGACGAGTCAGCTTACAGAGAGGAGGTGCAGCGGCTAACGGACTGGTGCAGAGCCAAAAACCTGTCTTTGAATGTGAACGAAAGAAAAGAGATGGTTGTTGACTTCAGGAGGGCACAGAGCGACCACTCTCGGCTGAACATCGACGGCTCCTGCGTGGGAATCGTTAACAGTACCAAATATCTTGTTGTTCACCTGGTGGAGAATCTCACCTGGTCTCTCAACACCAGCTCCATAGCAAAGTAAGCCCAGTAGCGTCTGTACCATCTGCGAAGGCTGGAAAGAGTCCATCTCACACCCCCCATCCTCATCACATTCTACAGAGATTGTATTGAGAGCATCCTGAGAAGCTGCATCACTGCCAGTTTCGGAAATTGCACCATCTCGGATCGCAAGACCATGCAGCAGATTGTGAGGTCAGCTGAGAAGATCATCGGGGTCTCTCTTCCCACCATCACGGACATTTACACCACACGCTGCATCCGCAAAGCAAACAGCATTATGAAGGACCCCGTACACCCCTCATACAAACTCTTCTCCCTCCGGCCATCTGGCAAAAAGCACCAAAGCATGCGGGCTCTCACGACCGGACTGTGTAACAGTTTCTTCCCCCAAGCTATCAGACTCCTCTATACACGGAGCCTGTACTGACACCAACCTACTGACCCTCTACTGTGTGTACTTCCTTGTTTATTATTTATTGTAATGCTTCCACCGAGATGGGTGGACAGAGCGCGGCAGTGTAATTAGTTTGGGGACTGACGTGGGCCTGTGGGAAGAGAAAACAGACGTGGGATTAATCTGGAGATGGGCACGGGATGTGGGGAGAGTGTGGGACAAGGTGATTAGTTTGGGAACTGACACAGACTGTGGGGAAAGAGTGGGACAGTGTGAGTAGTTCCGTGACTGACACGAGCTGTGGGGAGAGAGGGATAGTGTAATTCATTCGGGGGATGACACGGGCTGTGGGGAGACCGGGATTGTGTGATTAATTCGGGGGATGACACGGGCTGTGGGGAGACCGGGATTGTGTGATTAATTCGGGGGATGACACGGGCTGTGGGGGAGAGCGGGATTGTGTGATTAATTCGGGGGATGACACGGGCTGTGGAGAGAGCGGGATTGTGTGATTAATTCGGGGGCCGACACGAGCTGTGGGGAAAGCGGGATAGTGTGATTAATTTAGGGACTGACACAAGTCTGTGGGTCATGAGCAAAACATTGGTGTTAGTTTAGAGATGGACACGAGGCTGTAGGACAATCATGATGCATTGGGAATACTTTGAGTCTGACACGTGTCTGGCGGATTATTTTGAGGACTGACGCAGGACCGCGGGATTAGTGTGTGTTTCCTGCTTCTAAAAGGAGGCTGCTGGAACAGATTGAATCAGAATTATACATTAATATTATTATGTTTTAAACAAGTCCTCTGTCGTGTTATTCCATAACACCGAAAGTGACCTTCGAATTAATTTAAGACCATACAGCGAACTTCTTCCTCTCCATCGAGGAGCTCCCCCTCACGGCGCAGCGCCGCATTACCGCGCTCTCACGCCACGCTTCCTTTGAGCTCAGCACCACGGAATCCCGCCCACCCCAGAAGTGCCGGGAATCTGGGATTCCCCACCGCACCCACACACCCCCATTTTCCCGGCAGCCGCTGGCTCCATGCATCAGCCAGACACGGATGTCTGATAAATCTCCAACCTTCTATCCCCTTCGTTCGACACCGCCGGCTTCAGGGCTTTACCAACCCGCATTCTCTCTGTAGGGGCTACCACTCCTTCCTCTCTCCGGAGTAGAGGAAACAAGAGCTTGCCATTACCCCTCTGGCAGTCTGGAGGGTCGCACACCCTCCGGTAAAAGCCCGCCACCTCCCTTGGAAGCTGAATGAAGGGATGAACACCCGAAACTCTCCTCCTACCCCTCATGTGCCGCAAAGGGGTTCGAAGCCTCTCTGTACACAGTCCCTTGACGTGCCCTCTCCTCCCGTTCTCTCAGCGCCTGAGACAGAAGCCTGCGGTACTCCGGGAGGCCACACTGTTCGGGTATTTTGGGCGGGGAAGTGAGGCTGAGCACCGGCGTGTCTCCATATCGCAGAGAGGTAATTGAGATTCCGATGTGAACGTTTAAGAGATGATTGGAGAAGTACTGGGATATGGATGGCCGCGGTCCGGGTGCAGTTGATGGGAGTAGGCAGTTTAAATAATTCCTCACAGGCCTGACGGGCTGAAGACCCTGTTTCTGTGCAGTGGTTCCCTCTGGCTGTCTAACTGTATGTCTGGGTTAGAACTTCAGTGTCTCACAGCACCGACCAATATAGAAAGTCGTTGATACTGTTTTATCCCTCTGTCTTTGCACACACTGAAGCATGGAGACTGAGTTAATGGTTGGTTATGGCATGAGAAGATGGAAGCTTTGGAAGTTGTTTATTCTGTATTCTCCAAATCCCTGCGATGGTTTTGAAGGAAGGCAAGAGTGAGTTCGGATATTTGCTTTGCTTTCGCTGCGTTTTTAGTTTGTGTAGATTTCTTCGTTTCATTTATTATTGACTTCAGAGGGAGACACGGATTCCACACCGGCCATGTGGATTCATGGATAAATAGATCGAAATATGAGCGTATATACACTCGATACGATAAAACCACGATTCGGAGGTAAATTGGGATTCGGATAAATTGGTGTGTACTTGAATTGGGAATTTGGAATTGGCATTTTGGAAGGCTGGTTATTTTAATAAGCAGTAAAAGCTGCAGCAGAACACTTCGAAATGTTTTTTTAAGTTGCAGGGTTCCATTGGAAAAGATGCTTAGAAGTCATTGTAGCATCTTCCCTGTAATATGTAAATGGAACCTCAGTGTAGATAACGTGGCGGTGCAGTCAGTAGCTCTGCGATTTGCTTTGGTCGTCAGCCCTATTTCCATAAATTTGCATATTCCCTGTAAAATGTAAATGACAGATTAGTTAAGATAACGTCGCGGTGCAGTCAATAGTTCAGCGATTTGCTTACATCGTCACCCCTAATTCCATTAACTTTCCAGCTCGATGACTGTTGCTCGGTGGTCAGATTAAATCGGCTATTTCCCTCAGCTCTGTTTCTCGGAACACTGTAACTGCAGAGTCCAAAATAGAGTTGTAAACTGTACCAGAATTCCGACCCTCCGTGCGGAACACGGTTGTCCGCTGTCTTCCAACAAGAATTCACCCTATCTACTACATGATCTACCTTCTGTTAGGAAGCCAATTCTGAATCAACGTAGCCAGGTTTCCCCCGATCCCATGCCTCCTGACTTTCTGAATGAGTCCACTATGGGGAACTGATCCAAAGCCTGACCAGAATTAATGCACCCACATCGACTGTCCTGGTTCATCTGTTAGTTTTATTTTCTTTTTTTTAAAATAATTCAATCTGGCTCATAAAGAACAACATGCCATGTTGACTCTTCATAGCCAGACTACGTTTCTCCAAATACTCATAAATTCCCTCTTCAATAATCCTCTCCAGTAGTTTACCCACTACTGATGTGAGGCTCCCTGGTCTGTAATTCCAAGAAGTAACCCTATTATCTTTCGTCAAAAAATGAATAATATTTCCACCCCTCCCCCCAGTCATCTAGTTCTACTTCCGTGGCCAGCGAAGACACAAATATCCAAAAGTTCAACAATATCTTCGCTCGCTTTCCCAAATTACCTGGACTATATCCCTTCCGGCACCGGGGAATCATCTATCACAATGTTTTCCAAGTCTCCGGTGAATCCTCTTTCTGAGCGTCGGCAAGTTCTGGCATTTCTGCATATTGACGCTGTGTTCACATTGACCTATGTATTCAGTGAGGAGCTTCACCGCCTCCTTGGACTCCAGACACAAGTTCTCCTCTTTTACATCTGATCTGCCCACACTGGCGCTGTCCGTCCAATCGACCTATTCCTCTTAATATCTTGCATACCTCTATCATGTCTCGTCTCATCCTCCCTCTCTCCAAAGAGTAACGCCCTGGCTCCCTTAATTTCTGATCATAATGCATGCACTCTAAACCAGGCAGCATCCTGGTAACTCACCTGGACTATATCCCTTCCGACACCAGGGAATCATCTATCATAATGCTTTCCAGGTTTTCAGCACATCCTCTTTCTTAGTGTGGGCATGTTCGAGCATATCTGCCTTTTTACGCTGTTCACATTCATCAATGTATTCAGTAAGGAGCTTCACTGCCTCCTTGGACTCCAGATACAAATTTGCCTCTGAGCTGACCACACTCTCTCCAGTCATCCTGCTTTTCTACACAGTGCAACTCGTCAAGGCATTCTCTAGTACCCTTCTACTTCTTCTAAGTCTAATGTTAAATTCCTTCCTGTCTACATTGTGACTCGCTATTGCCTTACCTGATCCTTTCTTCCTTTTCTGTAAGTATAGTTCTTTCCTCCTCTTGACGAGTTGTTCAAACTTTCTTGTCACCCGGGGTTACTTTACGGTACCATCCTTTCCCTGCTTCACTGAGAAAGCCCCATGTCAGTGCGCCCTATACAATCCCCACATATTTGTTGCGCATTTCCCTGAGTACATCATTTCCCAGTTTACCTTCCCAAGTTCCAGCCAGGTAGCACCATAATTCCCTGACCCCCAATTAAATATATCTCATGTTCCCTGGTCCTAACCCTGGGCGAGGTAAATGGAGGGGAGTTCTCCCTGTCGTTCTGAAACGCTGACCCGCGGAGAGATCTGTCAGCTGATACGTTTCCTTTTCTAATATTAGATCCTGTATGTTCGCAAGTCCACCTGTCTTCATTAAGTGACATGAATCCTCCTTGGACACAACTGAAAAATTATGCCATACCGAAACCTTTTACCCTGAGGAGGTGCCAAAGAACATTTTGGAAGTTTCAGTTACCCGTGCCGATAACATGACACATGTTCATGTTCCGTTCCCGATCGGTTCCTCACTGTTCCCGTTGCAGTTTGTTAGAGGGGCGGCTGTATAGAATACTCCAAATGCGTTGATCATGTATCTCTGTTCGTCTGACAGTCTATTACCAAACGAACGCGCCACGTTGTCCTCCCTTTCTACAGCTGCGATACTATCCCTGGATACCCATCGCACTCCCTTTACACTCTGATACCCGACCCTGTCCATTTTGAAACATCTAAAACCGGGAAAGTCCTGCAGACATCCCTGCCCTTTGACAGTCGAGTGTCTGTGATAGTTTGGAACATACTTCAACCAACGTAACAATCACACCAGCAGCATTGAGCGTTTGTATTGCTACCTACCTGAACTGTATGAAGTAAGCAATCTTCCGCCAATTCTGCAATTTTCGGATGACCAGGCATATGATTGTTTGAATTAATGACATATTTGCCAAACCTGTTCATTGTAAAACGGCTTTATTTGAAAACTCCAAAGAATTGCCATTAGACACGGGCGTTATCTACACAGATGGCCATTTAATGTAAATACATACTTCATTCCATTCCTCAGCTCTTCTCTGAATTTCCTATGTGTCAGTGTATAGATACAAGTATTGGTACACATGCTGAGTACTTGAAACATGAACCCAAATTGCTGTAGGATGTATACCGGTGAACTCAAATATCTGTCCTGGTAAAAATAGTTTTGCAATTGCCATTTCAGGGAATGGGCTACATAGGGCATCCAAAATAATATGAAATTAGCCGATATAGAAAACAGCAAAATCATCGATTTTCTGCGTTTTTCCACCTCGGTATCTTTGTGATTGTCGCTGCTGTGCCGAAGCCTTCTGCGGACTCTATTTGCCACAACGATATGTCTTACGGTTAACCCGTTAAACACCAGAATTAAGCCGATAGGTGGCAATGGTGTGAAAATACTGTCCAGTAATTGATATCCTCTCCACACGGGTGAAGTAGCGTATTCATAAGTAGTGGTGCACCGCCATGGCGTGTTGTCAATGATGACGTATGGCTCAAGGGCAAAGTAAACCGGAGCGCATCTCCCGCAACTCACTATAATCACGGTCACGATAACCACCGTTGCTGTTCTCTCGGTGCAGTATCGCTCCCGCAGCTTTCGGCAACATATTGCGATGAAGCGATCGAAGGTAAAACTGACCGTGAACCAAACAGAACAGTCCCTCGTTACCATCTTGAATACTAGTGTCAGAGCGCATACAGAAGTGATGAGCAGGGATCTAGAATAAATGTAGATATTGTTGGTCTGTTCCACTAAAGCAACAACGATAACCACCATCAGATCCGCTGTTGCCATTCCAACCAGGTAACGGGTGTTGCATTTGGAGAGTCCGCATTTTCCCCGAGAAAGGATCACAATCGCCGTTAAATTAACTGCAATAAATTGGGAAAAAAATAGAAATATGGTCAACAGCAACTGCCTGAATGCCCCCATGGGTATGGTCTGTTTGGAAGTGGGAAGCGGGAACCCAGTGTGTGCGGTTTCGGTCGCTGCACTCCGGCTGGAGGACAATGACGGATGTGAGCGTCAGTGGATTGGCAACCTTCCCACAGTTTAGAGCGAGGCATCCGAGTTCCACGACTCACGGACCGGTGAACAGACGATCGTCCCAGTAAACAACACCGTTTCCATTATTATGGGTGAAACAGTTGAAGGGACTGTTTCCTGCGGTTACAAACTAGAATCAAAAGATACAAAACACAATTTATCATTTACTGACTTATGTAAGAACAGATCTACGTCTCGAAAGTAGACTGGACCGTCATTTAAATAAGCTGCCACGTTGTTATAAGTTCGAAGTGTCTGCACTGATAGAGACTCGGTCCTAGAAAAGCAGAGACCAGCATCACCTCAGAAAGTCTAGAGAGGTGAAATTATGAAACAATGTCATCATCGGCACGAACATAATTGATAAAATAAAATCACTTTGATCAAAGTACGAAAATGAAAATAAAACAATGAGAAGCTTGAATACTCCTTCAGGGATCACGTTTCAGCCGACGGTATCATCTGTGCTCAGTAACAGTGTGGATACCGCAGCAGAGTAACGACCGCACCATACATAAAGTAACCAGCTCCAGCATCTTACCGGGGACACCAACCGCTACAAGTGTGGGATA
Organism: Hemitrygon akajei; assembly: GCF_048418815.1. NCBI lineage: Eukaryota > Metazoa > Chordata > Chondrichthyes > Myliobatiformes > Dasyatidae > Hemitrygon > Hemitrygon akajei. The sequence goes on from NW_027331947.1 coordinate 2,516,355, forward strand.
GAAAATGGCCGCGATAGTAAATCGCCGGATATCCCATATTCCGTCAGAAGCAGTGTTCAGTTGTGCGGAGCTGCTCAGATGGACTGGTGATCGGTTTCCTAGACTTTTATCCAGGTTAAAGCAATTCCACTGAGGCAATTTGCGTGGCTATTACGCTAGGGACATTAGCGACAACCAACTGCACAAACAATTACGTACACAATTTTAATCACTCTGTACCTGTGTTATGAATCTGACTCCCCAAGGGATACTGAAATCTATTTACTTTAAAATAAAATATGATGTGAATTTTCCACGTTATTTTCCATGATACCTGGCTTCAGCTATTTAAATAGGATATGTTTATTCCAGCGTTGTTTTTAAAGTAGGCATTCATCTTGAACTCGATTTACTTTGTAACATTTAACGGAGCACATTCGCTTCTGAAATTGAAAGAAGGAGTTTGTTGTGGCAGACGAAATGGAGAACACTTCTTTATTATAGGGCATTATTTGTTCATTCTTTTGTTTCGTTCTTTCCAGTCATTCCGGGCGGCTTGAGTGATGGAAATCAGAGTGACAGCTGACGTGTGTTACAATAAAACGCACTGAAATATATTCCTCGAAACTCAGCGATAGTCCAGAAACCTGTGATCAAAAAGGATGCGTGTCTTCGGGAAATTAGCGAGGGCAGTGGATAGTTTGAAGAACAATGTTTTCCAGCGCACATATGGGCCGTTTGGCACGAACATGACCTCTGCCAGTGAATGACATGACCACCTCATACCCGTGATGTGCGATCACGGTTTAAAGATATTCTCAAACCTGCTGCCACAATTCTACCACTATTTTTCCATCCATTCTCTGTTTCAACAAATATAGCAAGTAAAATCTGTGAACAGTCCCCGGGTACTCAGGCTGCTGTATCATTTGCCATGAAGTTGTCTTTTTTTTTCTCCTGATTTACTGTCAGGGATATTGCCTTTCGATCGTCCCTATGTATATGTGCAGAACAGCGGAAGTGTTCAAGCTCACCTGTCAATCACACTTCCTTCTGCTCCTGCAGTGCACCGCTCCGTGCCGATTGTGGTTCTCGTACCGATGAGCGGCCCTCGGCTTATTGGAGAAATTCTCACCACTCTGTTTCCATTGTGGAACTCGATCTAATGTGCGGCCCTCGATTGACTCAAGAAAGTATCACCTCTGCGTTCAAGTTCATCCTTCCAAAGTGAATCACTTCGTACCTTTCCGGGTTGAGCTCCATCTGTAACTTCTCAGCGCTGCTCTGCGTCCGGTCACTGTCCCGTTGTAATCTGTGACAAACTTCTACACCATTCATATTTGCACCAACTTCCACATCACTGCAAATACAATAAACCATTTTTCCACCTCCTCATTCAATTCATTCATAAACACACAAGAATACGGGGGCCTAAGAACAGATCTCTGCAGGACACCTGTCACCAACATCCAGGGAGAAAACGCTTCATCCACAACTATCCTCTACCTTCTGTGGGCTCCAGTTCTGAATCCATCAGCCAACTTTCACTGGATACCAAACTTTCTGATTTTATGAATGGTCCTACCATGGTTAACCAATCTAAAATCCAATCATATCAGATCAATTATCGCCCACCTTGTTTCCAAAAGAGCACGCAACAAACACGTTCTCCCATCTGTTTCCCTCTTCCAGTGTCTCCGCCTTGGCTCGGGCGAGTGCAGAGATGTGAACTGTCCTTATCCTCCGGGTACAAAATGGAAGTAGTCGCCCAACTCACGGAGGGAGCAACTACTCCATCATCCACATCACCGTCGGTTGCCTGAAACATAAATCTAGAGATTCATCTCATCTCGGACCAGAGTATCCCATTGACAATATGTTTTCTGGAACTCAGCTGCTAGAGGACATTAACTATCTCCAAGGGGTCAGATGATCAGATCGGATTTATTAAAAACCGTTTTTTCACATTTTAATATACGCATTACGGTTAGGGTTTTAGTATCCTTCTCAGGAGATATCCAAATGTGTGATATCTTTAGATGCTGAGAAGGCCTTCGATCGGCTTGAATGGAATTATCTATTTAAAACCTTAGAAAAAATTCATTTTGGACCAGATTTTATTCAATGGATTAAATTACTTTATTTATCTCCTGCTCGGATTCTTACTAATTTTTAAAATTCCAAACCATTTAAACTTCACCGTGGAACTAGACAAGGCTGTCCGTTGAGTCCTTTGCTTTTTGATCTAGCTTTAGAACCCCTTGCCATTACTTTTCGAGAATCTAATGATATCTGTGGGATTTTAAGGAGAGGTATCACCCACAAACTCTCGCTTTATGCTGATGATAGATTGCTTTTTATCTCTAATGTTGAGACCTCGTTACCTTGCATACTTTCTTTACTCTCCCGCTTTAGCCAGTTTTCAGGATATAAATTGAACCTATGTAAGAGTAAATTATTTCTTTTAAATAATTTTGTATCAATTAATACTAATCTCCCTTTTAAAATTGTAAGGAAGCAATGTACTTATTTGGGTGTAACAGTTACTAAGAATTACAAACACCTGTTTAAAGAAAACTTCCTTACTTCATTGAACTATTAAAGAAAAAACGATATCATTAAATTGGTCACCTCTTTCAATATCGTTGATTGGACGAATTGATTCTATTAAGATGAATATTCTAACTAAGTTTATATATCTTTCTCAGGCCTTGCCCGTTTTTATTCCTAAGTACTTTTTTTTATTCTCTTGAGTCTATTTTATCCTCCTACATATGGAAAAATGAACGCCCTCGTTTAAATAAAATTCATCTTCAAAAACCTAAAAAGTCTAGAGGTTTAGCCTTACCTAATTTTGGGTTCGGTGACTGGGCAGTTAATATACGATATCTTACGTTTTGGTTACTTTATATTAATCGTATAGACTGTCCGGTATGGGCTTCTTTAGAAGCTAACTCTGTTAATAATTTTTCTTGTATTTCTCTTCTTGGATCTTCACTTCCTTTATTTGTAAGTAAACTAACTGATAATTTTGTAGTTAAACATACTCTGGGGATCTGAATACAATTTAGAAAACATTTTGGTTTCTTGAGATTTTCCCGTTCTAGTCCCATTTATTCTATTTTTTAAACCCTCCATGACTGATTTAGTATTTAAGGAAAGGGACAGCTTGGGCATTAAATGTTTTTGGGAACTGTTTGTTGGAGGAAATCTTTTTTTTTTCCATTTGAGCAATTGTCTGCTAAATATAGCTTACCCAAAACTCACTTTTTTAGATATCTGCAAAGTAGAGACTTTCTAAGATCTCAATTATGCACATTTCCTATAAGCTCAGTTAAGAACTTACTGGATGTAATTTTGAAATTGACACTTTTTCATAAAGGTTCGATATCTAATATTTATGGTACGTTACTGAAGACGAGGAGTGTTCCTTTAGACAAAATTAAGAATCTCTGGTTACAAGTTTTCCAGGCATCAATATCTGAGGAAACTAGGAAAGAAACTTTTAAACAGGTTGATACTTCATCGCTATGTGTTCGCCATTCCCTCATACACTTTAAGGTGGTACATATAGCCCATATGGCTAATTATAATCTATCTCGTTTTTATTCGGATATATCTGCCGACTGTCACATTAGTATATTTCAATGTAACTATTGACTAACCTACATGAACACGGGGTAATGAGATTGTTATTATGATACAATGAAATTGGTAGTTTTTTTCGTATCGCTTTTGACCGTTTATATATACTTTTTGTACTCTGTATTCTTCTATGTAGAAACTAATAAAAATATTGAAAATACTATCTCCAAGGGGTTTGAATTGGTTAATATGATGCCAGCCCAACTTATATGGAGCAGTCTGGATTCGACATACCAGTGGATTGGGTCTGTCCCGACAAGTCGCGAAGGTTTTACTGGGCTCGGCTGATGTAATGACATAATCTTCTGTCCTATTTCCAACCCCCGCGGTCTTGCTCGCACCTCGAAACAAGCTTCGCTCTGCCGTTTCTTCTGTCACGTATTATGGGCAGCATCATAATAGACATCCTTAATAGAGTGAATTAATTGTTGTTTGCATTTGTTCTTTCTAATGTATCATACTCGGTCTCTGATAAATGCATCCAAGCAGGAATACTAACCCTTTCATTTTTCTCCCGATCGTACTTAAAACGTGTAAATGCAGGAGAGGATGCTTCTGTGGTGAGGACTATTATAATAACATAGTGTAAGACGGTGACGCATGAACCGTTTAGCCATTTGAGGCAACATTGACTTTAAATTCCAGCTCATCCATTCCACAGTCACACTATTGTGGTCGATAGGGGATATACAACCTCTGTTTTACCTCAAAGAGTTTCATTAGATTTTGTGTCAACTGCCTGGTGCAGCGGGGACCATGATCTGATTCTAGAGTCTTTGGCAATCCACAACGGGTAAAGACACCCTCGGACAAAATCCTGGCTGTAACGTCAGCGGTGTTAATTATATATCCACTTGGTGACCGCATCCACTATCGCGAGGATATATTTCAGTCCTCCAGTGGAGGGAGGCGAATATCCAACAAAATAAACCTGCAAGTTAGCACATGGTCCTTCTGCGGGACGTGTCTTAAAACTGCTACTCTAGACGATTTATCTGGGTTATAACTAGGCACAGATCAAACACTTCTTATAATAAAGTTGTACATCTCCTCGCAATTTCGGCCATCGACACAGAATTTTCAACTGTTCCACCGTTCTATCTGATCCTTGATTCCGACAAATATCATGGTGACAATACATTACCTGGTTTCTTTCACATTCTGACACCAAAAAAATTACCATTATTTCGTACAATCCGATTCCGTGCCTATATCCCTCGATATTTCCCAAACTCTTCAGAATCCTCTCCTCTTTGTGCCTTTGCTAACTCCTGACCCTGTTAATGTGTCATGACTAAGCCTCTCTGTGTACAGTTTTCTGGATTCTCTGTCATCCCTACCTCTACATCTGGATTCCCTTTTACCAACCAGCTTGATTCTAGTTTGGCTAATTCACCAGCCTTTCTGCTCCCTTTCGGGAAAATCTGTAACTGAGCTTTACCTTTTTGTTTAATCCATACGTGTTCCCACTTCCCTTCTCAAGTATTTACCTCAACATGGGAGCTGATGGTACTGGTTTGCCTTCTATTGGGATATAACCTCTCGATTCCCATAACGGTAAATATTCAGTCAAAGCACATGAGCATCCAGTGAATGAATGGAGATGGGTCATGTACAGTCATCCGAGTTTTGTCTCATTCGGTATCTTGTTCAGCGCAGTAGTAGAGAGTCAAAGGGCTTGTTCCTGTTCTCTACTGTTCCCAGGATCCCAACATCTCCAGCTGACGTGTTCACATTGTAATATCAATCTATTAATCACCCGCTGTCCATTCTACTCCATTCATCTCGTTCTTCGGCACCGATGGGTGTAATATATGACACGGTGTGTTGCAACACAGCGATAATGTATGTACAGGAATTAACACGGTCAGTTAAACATAGCAGCTTAAATCTAACAGGAGCAAACTGTTCCATCCACCATGTCTCTGACATGCCGAACATTCCCGGCTGAGCTGTGACGTAAGCAGTGACGCCAGATTCTTAGTAGTTCATCAATGAACTGAATGCTGCAATGTGGAACTTTGGATTAATCCATATGTGGCACTGGACCTTCCCTCGCAGTCCTATTCACAAACTCTCTCAGTGCTGCACAGAACAACGTAGACACAATTTTATCAATGCAAAACGCAAGGCATATTACAGACAAGTCTGAAGCTATCATAAGTTTTTTTTCACGCAGAGAATGGTGAGTGCGCGGAATAGACTGCCGGCAACGATGGTTATGATAGGGTATTTTAAGCGAGTTTTGGATAAGTACGTGGAGGTTAGAAAAACAGAGCTATGGGTAACTCTATTAATTTCTAATTTAGGGACATGTTCGGTACAACTTTGTGGGCCGAACGGTCACTATTGTGTTGTAGGTTTTCTATGTTATTTTTCTATAAGAAACTCGAAATGGATATCGAATAATTTATGAGTGGGGCATAACTCGAGTAGATTCATGGTCTAGTGCACATTGAGGAATATGTGACAGAATTGACAAACATAACAGAGCAGATACACGGCGAAGGGAGCGACTTAGAATTGCTGAGAGGAAATGTGCTCAAATAAATGATGTTGGAACATGAAACGCTCTGCATCGGTTGGTCTTATTTCGGGAAAACTATGAATATAATTACGTACTTATTTATATAAAAATGAATTTATTTAATTAGATTATTTTCATTCAACATTTAAGAAGTTGTTTTACCAAATCACAGAAAATTACAGATCACGTGCTGCTTAATTGACTCTGTGTGGTTGAGTAACGAATAGCATGCCAAAGGAAGTCGAACTGAGTGATCTGTTTGACGTAAGACTCCACGACGCTGAATACACTGCTCGATGCAACCGTCATCAATACAGAATGAAACCCACACTCTCACACTGTAACAGAGACTGACAGATACAGAATGAAACCCACACTCTCACACTGTAACAGAGACTGACAGACACAGAATGAAACACACACTCTCACACTGCAGCAGAGACTGACAGACACAGAATGAAACACACACTCTCACACTGCAGCAGAGACTGACAGATACAGAATGAAACCCACACTCTCACACTGTAACAGAGACTGACAGATACAGAATGAAACCAACACTCTCACACTGTAACAGAGACTGACAGATACAGAATGAAACCCACACTTTCACACTGTAACAGAGACTGACAGATACAGAATGAAACCCACACTCTCACACTGTAACAGAGACTGACAGATACAGAATGAAACCCACACTCTCACACTACAGCAGAGACTGACAGATACAGAATGAAACCCACACTCTCACACTGTAACAGAGACTGACAGATACAGAATGAAACCCACACTCTCACACTGTAACAGAGACTGACAGATACAGAATGAAACCCACACTCTCACACTGTAACAGAGACTGACAGATACAGAATGAAACCCACACTCTCACACTGTAACAGAGACTGACAGATACAGAATGAAACCCACACTCTCACACTACAGCAGAGACTGACAGATACAGAATGAAACCCACACTCTCACACTGTAACAGAGACTGACAGATACAGAATGAAACCCACACTCTCACACTGTAACAGAGACTGACAGATACAGAATGAAACCCACACTCTCACACTGTAACAGAGACTGACAGATACAGAATGAAACCCACACTCTCACACTGTAACAGACTGGCAGATACAGAATGAAACCCACACTCTCACACTGTATCACAGACTGACAGATACAGAATGAGACCCACACTCTCACACTGTAAGAGACTGACAGATACAGAATGAAACCCACACTCTGACACTGTAGCACTGACAGACACAGAATGAAACTCACACTGCTCTATGCTCTATCTAGTGTACCGTATCATACTATTTAAGTGCAGTCGATTAATTATTTAAAGCTACTGCGCCTTGCTTTTCCAGACTATTGTTAGTCTGGCTGATAATACTGCAGGAGAATTTAACAATAGGCTTTAGATATCAGTGCCGGCAGCTGGCTGGTATCGATAGTTTTGATTGAAAGGAACTCATCAAGAATTAAATAATGAGGAATTGCCCTCGATGTTCAGACTACGCTGGTAATGGGGTATGACGGGTCTAAACAAACAGGAACATTAGCGATAGTCAGTATGGCCAGTCCATAGGAGATTATGTCTAACCAATCTCGCTGACCTTTACGAGGTAGTTACCAGGAATGGTGTTGCAGGCAAGGCAGTGGATGCCGTCTACTGGAACTTCAACAATGAATTTGCAAGGCTACGTATTGGAGGATGCTCGGGACGGTTCAATGGCTTGGCTTTCACGATGAGGTAGTAAATTGGATTAGCCACTGGCTATGTTGGGGAAGCTGGATTGTGGTAATTGATGGCTGTCTCTCTGACTGGGGATCTGTGACGAGAGGAGTGTCGCAGGGGTCGTTGCTGCGTCTGTTGTTGTTTGTCATCTATATCAACGATCCGATTAATAATGTCGGTATCTGGATCAGCAAATTTGCCGATGACGACAACATTACGGGTGTAGTCCATAGCGAGGAAGAGTAACGAAGCATGAAGCGGGATCTGGAGCAGCTAGAAAAATGGCCTGAAGAATGGCCGATCGGATTTAACGCAAACAGGTGTTAGATGTTGCACTCTGGGAGGACCAGCCAGGGTTGGTCTGACACAATGAGAAATAGGGTACTGAGGAGTACGATAGAACAAACGAATTTGGGAATGCAGATTCATAATTCAATGAATGTTGCAGCACAGTTAGACAGGGTCGTAAAAAAAGGCTTTTCGCTCTTTGGCCTTCATAGAGCAAAGCACTGAGTACAGGATTTGGGATGTTACGTTGATGTTGCTTAAGACTTTATTGGGGTCTCATTTGGACTATTGTGTGCGGTTTTGCTCAGCCTGCAGGAAAGATGCAAGTAAGTTTCAAAGAACGCAGAAAAAAGTCACACCGTTATTGCCGGTACTGAAGCTTTGAGCTCAAAGGGAAGATTACATATGTTAGCACTTTATTCCCGAATAAAGTGAACAAAACAAAAGAGATGGTTGTTGACTTCAAGTGGGCACAGAGCAACCAAACCCCGCTGAATATCGACGGTTCCTCGGTAGAGATCGTAAAGTGCACCAAATTTCTTGGTGTTCACCTGACGGAGAATCTCACCTGGTCCCTCAACACCAGCTCCGGAGCAAAGAAAGCCCAGCAGCGTCTCTACTTTCTGCGAAGGCTGAGGAAAGTCCATCTCCCAACCCTCATCCTCATCACATTCTACAGGGGTTATATTGAGAGCACCCTGAGCAGCTGCATCACTGCCTGGCTCGGAAATTGTACTACCTCGGATCGCAAGACCCTGCAGCGGATAGTGAGGTCAGCTGAGACGATCATCGGGGTCTCTCTTCCCGCCATCACGGACATTTACACTACACGCTGCATCCGCAAAGGAAACAGCATTATGAAGGACCCCATGCACATCTCATACAATCTCTTCTCCCTCCTGCCGTCTGGGAAAAGGCTCCGAAGAATTCGGGCTCTCACGACCAGACTATGTAACAGTTTCTTCCCCCAAGCTATCAGACTCCTCAATACCCAGAGCCTGGACAGTCACCTTACTGCCCTATTGTCCTGTTTATTATTTATTGTAATGCCTGCACTGTTTTGTGCACTTTATGCAGTCCTGCGTAGGTCTGTAGTCTAGCGTAGCTTCTTCTCTGTTTTTTGTTTAACGTAGTTCAGTCTAGTTTTTGTACTGTGTCATGTAACACCATGGCCCTGAAAAACGTTGTTTCATTTTTACTGTGTACTGTACCAGCAGTTATGGTCGAAATGACAATAAAGGTGACCTGACTTGACTTGATTGACTTGACTTAGGGGAGATTTGATAGAGATGTACAGCATTATGAGAATAATAGAGAGCGTATGTACAAGCATCTTTCTACACTGGTGTTAGGCGAGAATACAACTAGAGATGGTGGGTGAAGGGTGAAATGTGAAATACTTAAGTGAAACATAACTGGAAACTTCCTTACTCAGAGGGTGGTCAGGGTGTCGACACTGCTGCCAACGCGAGTGGTAATTGAGATTCCGATTTCAACGTTTAAGAGATGATTGGGGAAGTACACGGATGAGAGGGATATGGATGGCCACGGTCCGGGTCCGGGTCGATGGGAGTAGGTAGTGCAAATTACTCCTCCCTGACCTGACAGATTGAAAATCCTGCTTCTGTGCAGTGGTTCCCTATGGATGTCTGACTGTATATCTGGGTTAGAACTTCAGTGACTCACAGCACCGACCAATCTAGAAAATCGTTAATACCGTTTTCTCCCTCTGTCCTTGCACACACTGAAGCATGGAGACTGAGTTAATGGATGGTTATGGCATGAGAAGAAGAAAGATTTTGAAATTATTTATTCTGTATTCTCCAATTGTCTGCGATGTCTTTGAAGGAAGACAAGCGTGACCACAGATGTTTGCTTTGCCTTCGCTGCATTTTTAGTTTGTGTAGTTTTGTGTGTTTCATTTAAAATTGATTCCAGAGGGAGGCACGGATTCCACACCGGCCATGTGGATTCAGGGTTAAATAGATCGAAATATGAGCGTATGAACATCCAATAAGATAAAGCCACGAATCAGAGGTAAATTGACATTAGGATAAGTTGGTGTGTACTTGAATTGGGAATTTGGAATTCGCATTTTGGAAGGGTTGTTCTTTTAATAAGCGCCAGAAGCTGCTGCTGAACACTTTGAAATGCTGGTTATCAGTTGTAAGCCTCCATTGGAAAAGATGCTTTGAAGTCATGGCCGCATTTGCCCTGTAATGTGTAAATGACAGGTTAGTTCAGAAAACGCGCTGGTGCAGTCAATCGCTCAGTGATTTGTTTACGCCGTCAGCCCTAATTCCATTAATTATCCAGGTGCTGCTGTGTGGTCAGATTAAATCGATCATTTCCTCAGCACTATTTCTTGCAGCACTGTAACTGCAGACTCGCAATAGAGTTGTAAAGTGTACCGAAGTTTCGACTCTCCATACGGAACCCGGCTGCATTAGTCTTCCAGCCAGAATTTATTCTGTCTACTACATCAGCTGCCTTCTGTCAGGAAGCCAATCCTGAATCAACGCAGCCAGGTTTCCCTCGATCCCCTGCCTCTGACTTTCTGAATGAGTCTACTATGGGGAGCTGATGAAACGCCAGAACAAAATTAATGCACCCACATCGACTGTTCTGATTCTTCGTTTTGTTTTATTTTCACTTTTTCAAATAATTCAATCTGACTCATTAAGGACAACATGCCATGTTTCCTCTCCGTAGCAGACTACGTTTCTCCAAATATTCATAATTTCCTTCTTCATTAATCGTCTCCAGTAGTTTACCCACTACTTATGTAAGACTCCCTGGTCTATAATTACAAGAAGTATCCCTGTTACTTTTCGTCAACAAATGAATAACATTTTCCACACCCCAGTCATCTAGTTCTACTTCCGTGGCCAGCGAAGACACTAATATCCTGTCCGAAAGCGCAGCAATATCTCAGCTCGCCTTCCAAAATTACTTCGACTATACCCCCTCCGGTATCGCGGAATCATCCATCATAAAGTTTTCCAAGTTTCCATCGCATCCTCTTTCTCAGCATCGGCAGGATCTGGCGTATCTGCCGTTTGACGCTGTGATCACATTCATCAATGTACTCAGTGAGGAGCTTCACCGCCTCCTTGGTCTCCAGACGCAAGTTATCCTCTGATCTGCCTACACTGTCTCCAGTCTCATCCTGTTCTTCACAATGCAACTCGTCAAGGCCTTCTCAAGTCCCCTTCTAACTCTGTTCATGTTAAATTATTTCCTGTCTATGTTGTGTCTCGCCATAACCCTACCCGATCCTTTCTTCCTAAATCTTAAGTATCTTTCTTTCTTCCTCTTGACGAGTTGTTCCAACTTTCTTGTCACCCAGGGCTACTTTACGCTATCATCCTTGCCCCGTGTCAATGAGAGAAGCCCATACTGAACTCCGTGTCAGTGCTCCCTAAACAATCCCCACATCCCTGTTGCGCATTTCCCTGAGTACGTCATTTCGCAACGTACGTTCCCAAGTTTCTGCCAGGTAGCACCATACATCGCAGACCCCCCAATTAAATACATTCCACGCTCCCTGGTCCTATGCCTGTGCAAGGTAAACGTCGGGGAGTTCTGCCATATCGTTCTGAAATGCTGACCCGCGGAGATATCTGTCACCTGACGCGTTTACTTTTCCAATATTAGATCCGGTATGGACGGTTCGCTCGTCCGCCTTTCTTCTTATAGTGATATGAATACTTCCTGGACACAACTGAGAAATTATGCCATACATAAACATTTTGCCCTGGGAAGGTGCCAAAGAATATTGTGTAAGTTTCAGTTGCCCGTGTCAATAACATGGCGCATGTCAAAAATCCGCTTCCCGATCGGTTCCTCACTGTTCCCGTTGCGTTTTATTTTTACTGATCTGGCGGGAGGCTGTAAAGAGTACTCCGTATAGGGTGTTCTCCATCTTCATGTTTCTGTGATAGTCTCAGTCAATTAACAAACGAATGTTCCACCTTGTCCTCCCTTTCTGCAGCTGCAATACTATCCCTGGTTACCCATCGCACTCCCCTTACACTCTGTTACTCGACCCTGTCCATTTTGAAACACCTAAAACCCGGAAAGCCCTGAAGCCATCGCTGCCTTTGTGAGTATCTGTGATAGTTTGGAACATAATTCAACCAATGTAGCAATCAACCCAGCAGCATTGAACGTTTGTATTGCTACCTGCCTGAACTGTATGAAGTCAGCAATCTTCCGCGAATTCTGCAATTTCCGGATGACCAGGCATATGATTGTTTGAATTAATGACATATTTGCCAATCCTATTCATTGTAAAACGGCTTTATTTGAAAACTCCGCGGTATTGTCATTAGACGCGGGCGTTATCTACACAGATGGCCATTTATTGTAAACACATACTTCAATCCATTCCTCAGCTCTTCTCTGAATTTCCTCTGTGTCAGTGTATAGATACAAGTATTGGTGCACATGCTGAGCATTTGCAACATTAACCCAAATTGTTGGAGGATGTATACCGGAGAATTAAAATATCTGTCCTGGTAAAAATAGTTTTGCACTTGCCATTTCAGGGAATGCGCGACATTGGGCATCCACAATAATATGAAATTAGCTGATATAGAAAACAACAAAATCATCGATTTTCTGCGTTTTTCCACCTCGGCATCTTTCTGATTGTCGCCGCTGTGCCGAAGCTTTCTGCGGACTCTATTTGTCACAACGATATATCTTACGGTTAACCCGTTAAACACCAGGATTAAGCCGATTGGTATCAATGGTGTTAAAATACTGTCCAGTAATTCGTATCCTTTCCACACGGGTGAAGTAGCGTATTCATCTGTGCGGATGCACCGCCACGGCGTGTTGTCAATGATAACGTAAGGTTCAAGAGCAAAGTAATATGGGACACATTTCCCGCAGCTCACTATAAGCACGGTCACGATGACCAACGTTGCTGTTCTCTCGGTGCAGTATCGCTCCCGCAGCTTTCGGCAACATATTGCGATGAAGCGATCGAAGGTAAAACTGACCGTGAACCAAACAGAACAGTCCCTCGTTACAACCTTAAATACAAGTGTCAGAGCGCATACCGGAGTGATGAGCAGGCTTCTGGAAAAAATGTGGATATTGTTGGTCTGATCCACTAAAGCAACAACGATAACCCCCATCAGATCCGCTGTGGCCATTCCAACCAGGTAACGGGTGATGCATTTGGAGAGTCCGCATTTTCCCCGAGAGAGGATCACAATCGCCGTTAAATTAACTGCAATATATTTGAAAGCAAAATAAAAATATGGTCAGCATCAACTCAATGAATGCCCCCAAGAGTACGTTCTGTTTGGAAGTGGACAGCGGGAGTCTAGTGTGTGCGGTCTCCGTCGCTGCACTCCGGCTGGGCAGATTAGACCAAATCTGAGTTCCACAGCTCACGGAATATCGTAAATAACAACATTTCCATTATTAGAGGTGAAAGAGCTGAAGGGATTTTTTTGCAGCCGTGACAAAGTGGAATCAAAAGATGCAAAACACAATTTATCATTTACTGACTTATGTAAGAACAGACCTACATGTCGAAAATAGACTGGACCGTTATTTAAATAAGCTGCCACGTTGTCATAAGGTCGAAGTGTCTACACTGATAGCGACTCGGACCTAGAAAAGCAGAGACCAGCATCACTTCAGAAAGCCTAGCGAGGTGAAATTATGAAACACTGTCAATATCGACACGAACATAAGTGGCAAAAGAATAATCATTTCGATCAAAGTAGGAAAATGAAAATAAATCAATCAGATGCTTGAAACCTCCATTCCTGAAACACGGTACAGCCGAGGGTAGCATCTGTGCTCAGTAACAGTGCGGATACCGCAGCAGAGTAGCGACGGCACCATACATAAAGTGACCAGCTCCGGCATCTTACCGGGGACACCAACCGCTACAAGTGTGGGATAGAAAATGGCCGCGATGTAGTAAATCGTCGAATATCCCATATTCCGTCAGAAGCAGCTTTCAGTTGTGCGGAGCGTTTCAGCTGCTCAGATGGACTGGGCATCGGTTTAGCAGACTTTTATTGAGGAGAGAGCAATTCCACTGAGGCAATTAGCGTCGCTATCACGTCAGGGACATTAGTGACAACCAACTGCACAAACACTTGCGTTAAACTATTTTTACTGACCTAATCACAGTGCCATGTATTTGACTCCCGAAGGGATATTGCAATCTATTTCGATTAAAACAAAATATGATGTGAATGTCGCCAGTTTAATTCCCATGACACCTGACCTCAGCTATTTAAACAGGACATTTTTGTGTCAGTGTTATTTCAAACATAGGTGTTCATAATTAAGTTGATTTATATTATATCATTCAACGGATCTCACTCACTTCTGAAGTTGAGAGAAGGAGTTTAGTCCGACAGGTGGAATGGAGAGCACTTCTTTATTAAAAGGGAATATTCATTTATCTTTTCTTTCGTTCGTTCCAGTCATTCCAGGCGGTTTGAGTGATGGAAATCACAGTGACAGCTGGCATCTGTTACAATAAAATACACTGCACATATTCCTCCAAACACTTAAAAAGATCCACAGCGATATTCCAGAGATCTGTGATCAAAAAGGGAACATGTCTTCAGGAAATTAACGAGGGCTGTGGACAGTTTTAAGAACAATGATTTCTAGCGCACACAGGGGCTGTTTGGCAGGAAACTTCTGTCTATTTAATGTTAAATATATTTTCAAAGCTGCCACAATTCCACCACAATTTCTCCATCCAATCTCTGTCTGAACAAAAGAAGCAAATAATATCTGTGAACAATCCACAGGTTCTCAGGCTGTTGTATTATTTGCCATTAACTTGTGTTTTTTCCCTCCTGATTTGCTGTCAGGTATATTGCCTTTCGATCGTCACAATGAGTATGTCAATCACACTTCCTTCTGCTCCTGCAGTGCACCGCTCCGTGCCTATTGTGATACTCATAGCGATGAGCGGGCCTCGGCTTATTGGAGAGAGTCTCATCACTCTGTTTCCATTGTGGAACTCGTACTAATGTGCGGACCTCGGTTGACTCCAGAGAGTATCATCTCTGCCTTCAAATTTATCCGTCCAAAGTGAATCACTTCGTAACTTTCCGGGTTGAACTCCATCTGTAACTTCTCAGCGCTGCTCTGCGTCCTGTCACTGTCCTGTTGTAAACTCTGACTACCTTCTATACTCTCCGTAATTACACCAACCTTTAAATATCTGAGAATACAACAAACCACCCTTCCACCTCCTCAGCCAAATCATTAATTAAAGCACAACAATCCGGAGATCTCAGAACAGATCTCTGCAGCGCTCCACTGTTCATGGACATCCATCCACAACTATCCTTTGCCTTCTGTATACCTGGATACCAAATCTTCTGACGTTATGAATGGTCCTACAATGGTTAACCTTTACGCCTTGTTAAAATCCATTCATATCGGATCAATTTTCTCCCCGTTTTATTTCCAGAAGAGCACGCAACAAACACGTTCTCCCATCTGTTTCTCTCTTCCATTGTCTCCACCTTAGCTCTGGCGAGTGTAAAGATGTGAAATATCTTCATCGTCTGGAAGTAATCTGTAAGTGGTTACCCAACTCCTTCATCCACATCAACGTCGATTACCTGAGAAATAACTCTAAGAGGATCATCTCATCTCAGTCCAGGGCATCCCATTGACAATATGTATTCTGGAACTCAGCTACTAGAGGACATTGACTATGTCCAAGGGGTTTGAGGTGATTAATATGATATCACCCTAACTTGTTTGGAGTGGTCTGGGTTCAATATACTGATGGACTTGCTTTGTCAGCGACAACATATGTCCCTGCAAATCGCGAAGCTCTCAAGGGGCTTGGCTGATGTAGTGAATTCCTCACCTTCTGTCCTATTTCCGACTCCCGCTGTTTTGTTCGCACCTCGAAATAAGCTTTGCTTTGCTGTTTCTTCCGTCCCTTATTATGGGCGGCAGCATAATGAACCTCCTTAATAGAATCAATTAATTGTTGCTTGCATTTGTCCTTTCCAATAACAGCATACTTGCTCTGTGATAAATCTTGCCCAAAGAGGAATTCTAACCATTTCATTTCAGATAACCCTGTCCTTAAAGTTCTGTTCACCCGTTCAGCAATTACACTCTATTGTGGTCGATAAGGGATACCAAATTGTGTCGCTAAAGAGCTTTGCAATCCCCAACGGGTAGAAACATTGTCCAACAAAATCCTGCCTGTAACGTCAGCGGTTTTCATTATCTAGTTGTGGAAGCCTCTATCCACTTGGTGAACACATCCCCTATCCCGAGGATATAGTTCAGTCCTCCGGAGGCTGGAGCTGAAGATCCAACAAAATAAACCCGCAAGTTAACACATGGTCATTCTGCGGGGCGTATCCTGAAACTGCTTTTCTAGCCGATTTATCTGGGCTCTCACTGGGGACAAATCAAACAATTCTTGCAATAATGTACATTTCCTCGCAGATTTGGCTACCAACACAGATTCTTCAACTGTTCCACAGTTCTATCTGCTCCCTGATGCACACAAATGTCATGGTGCCAATACATCGTCTGGTTTTTTTCACAATACCGCACCTCAAATTTACCACGATCAATGATAATCCAAATCCGTGCCTGTATCCATCGAAATTTCCCATAGTGTTCAGAATCCATTCCTGTTTGTAGTTTTGCCAAGTCCTGGTCCTGTTGCTGTGTCACGACTAAGTATATATCTGTATTTTTTTTCTGTCACTCCTACCTCTATATCTGGATTCCATTTCACGATCCAACTTGATTATAGTTTGGCTAACTCACCAGCCCTCCTGCTCTCTTCCGTGGATGTCTTTAAGTGAGCCTCCACCTTGTTAATCCATCAGTGTGATGATAAAGGTTTGCCTTCTATTGGGATATAACCTCTCGATTCCCATAACGGTAAATATTCAGTCAAAGCACATGAGCATCCAGTGAATGAATGGAGATGGATCATGTACTGTCATCAGGATTTAGTCTCATTCGGTATCTTGTTCAGCCCAGGAGTGGTGAGTCACAGGGCTTGTTCCTGTTCTCTGCTGTTCCATGATCCCAACATGTCCAAGTGATGTTTTCACATTGTAATGTCAATCTGTTCATCATCTTTTGTCCATTCACCCCCATTCATCCCGGTCTTTTGCACTGACGGGTGTAACATAGGACACGGTGTCTTGCATCACCGGGACAAGCTCTCCCGCCAGATTTGTCCCTGACGAGCGGAAGATTCCCGGCTGTGCAGTGACGTAGGCCCGATCGTCAATTTCTCAGAGTTCATTAATCAACCGCCTGCTGCAATGTGAACTTTTGGATGATTCCAGATGTCAAACTTGAGCTTCCCTCGAATTCCTACTGACAAACTCTCTCAGTGCTGCACCGAACAACGTAGTTACTGTTACGAATCGTAAGGGTTTAGAAGCGAATCAACAGCAATAGATTATGTACTGAATCAGGTTTAAATGTTGAAAGCACTATATGTGAGTTATCATAATATCATATTCCTCCAGAATCAAACCTCGTTTTTTGAATTAGAGTTTGATTTGCCTTCTTAACCATTTTCCTTAACTAGTGGCACGGCCAAATTCACTCTTAGCTTAGTTAACTGTACGATTGGCCTTCGAGAGCCTTTTAAACAACTTTTCCACTGCAGAGGTATGTGTTTCCCATGTGTCACTTCCTGTAACTAAATAATCAATATAGGCATCTGTGTGTTTTAACCCTCAAATTACAGAATGAATCATTCTCTGGAACAGGGGTGTCAAACTCATTTTAGGTCACGGGCCGGATTGAGCAAAATGCAGCTTCATGCGGGCCGGATCAGTCGGACGTGTGCGAACGCAGCTTTCGTTGCCTCCGTTTTTTCAGCCTGCTCTCATGTGTCTCAGTCTCTGCTATAACTACAAAGTGTTTCACTTTACAAATTCCGTTTCTTATGAAGAAGATTGCCGAGCAAGACTGCCGAATAAACACTAAAAAGCCTGAAAACCTGGTACCTGAATGAACTCAGCATTACCCATATCATACGCCATAGGTGCTTCGATTACTGGGGGCAGCTCTAATAGTAATTAGATATTATCTCACGGCCAAAGATAATTCCACCGCGGGCCGGATTTGGCCCGCGGGCCTTGAGTTTGACATATATGCTCTGGAATGTTCCTGGTGCATTTTTCATTCCAAATGACGACACATTGAATTCATACAACGCAGAAGGTGTTACAAATGGCGAAATTTCTCTACCTCTACCCGTTAATGGAACCCACCAGTACCCTTTTAACAGATGAACCTTTATAAGAAACTTAGCTTTCCCAACCTCGTCTATGTAATCGTCCACTCTGGGGATAGGATAAGCATCTGTTTGTGTTGCAGTATTCACCTTTCAATAATCAGTGCTAAACCTAACACCACCATCTGGTTTCGACACAATAACACAAGGCGAACTCCAAACTGAGTTGGAAGGCCTAATAATACTATTTTACAGCATAAACTCAATTTCTTTTTCAGCAAGTTTACATTTTTCCATGTCATGCGATAAGGATGTCGTTTAATCGGTTTAGCATGACCGACATCGACATCAAGGAAAGCTATTGCGTTCACTTCGGGACATCGGGAAGTAAATCCTTAAATGTCATAATTAGCAGTTTCATCTCCAGTGACTGTAAATGGAACAATTTCTCATCAATCGAATTCAAAGTACTCGAGTTCGTTAATTTAGTTGAAACAATGTTCGGTTTATGATAAACGTCAGACCGGACAATGAATTCGTTGCCACTGTTGTCAGACTCATTGTTACATTCCAACCTGGTCACAGCTGCGCATTGTTAATCGAAATATGGTTTTACCATGTTTACCTTTACCAGATGTGTTGTTTTCCGTCGGTCTTGTGTTTTGACTAAATAATTAACATCATTGATGCTAGCCAAAACATCATAAAGGCCATGGTATCTCGCCAGAAGTAGGTTCGTTAATATCGGTAAAAATATTAATACTTTGTCACACTTTTGGAATGTTCTCATCCTGCCTTGTTTATCAAAATATGTTTTCATCCTGTTCTGAGGAACTTTTAGGTTTTCTTTTGCTAGGCTACAGGCTTTGTGTAATCTATCTTTGAATTTCAAAACATTGTCCAGTCCAACACTTCTCACTGTTTCTTTTGTTTTCCTTTGTTATTCAGGACATGTCTCTGTTTTGATTCTACGGATCTATGTTTACATTTTTGCTCCCAGACTGTTATTGTACTGCTTGATTTTTTTTATATGCTTGCTACCTTCTATGCATTAACAATTGATAATGGTTAATTCACTTAAATTTGTGAGCTGGAATGTAAGGGGACTGAATCATCCTGTTAAAAGAAGGAAGGTCTTCTCCCATATTAAACAACTCAAAGTTGACATTGCTTTCATTCAAGAAACTCATATTCGTAGTTTTGATAATTCTCGGCTTCTGTAAAAGTGGGCGGGTCATCATTTTCATTCATCCTTTGCTGCCAAAGCTAGGGGGGTCTCCATCCTTATTAATTCAAATATTCCTTTTGAACTCCATAATAAGGTATCTGATACAAATGGCCGTTTTATTATTGTTTCTGGTAAATTATACAATACTAAATTTGTACTAGCAAACCTGTATGCTCCCAATTTTGATGATGTTATTTTTTTTGAACGTTTTTTCTCCTCGCTACCAGATTTAAACTCATACTTTCTTATACTGGGTGGCGATTTCAATTATTGGTTAGATCCTAATTTGGATCGATCGTCCTCTGTTACTAGACTACTTACTAAATCTGCCTTAGCTATTCACTCTTTTCTCTCTAATTATGGTATCTCTGATATATGGCGTTTCCTTCATCCCACTGAGACAGACTACTCTTTTTTTCACATGTTCACCATACCTTTACTAGAATTGACTATTTTTTACTCGATAATCAATTTATTCCATCTGTCTATTCTTGTGACTATCAGAGTATACTGATTTCTGACCATGCCCCAATTACTTTGTCCTTAAATTTTCCTGGTCTCCCTCAGAGGAATAAGCACTGGCGTTTTGACTCGACTTTATTATCGGATGATGATTTTCTAAAATTTATTAAGGATCAGATAACCTTTTATTTTAACACCAATACATTATCTGAAATGTCATCCCAGATTGTCTGGGATGCCATGAAAGCATCTTTGAGGGGTCAAATAATCTCCTATACAACAAATCTTAATAGAAAGTCCTGTGCAGATCGATTAGACCTCATTAATTAGATTAAAGAATTGGATCAACTGTATGTTCAAACTAAGAATCCTGAATTATACTAGAAGCGTGTAGAACTTCAAACTAAATTTAATCTTCTGTCTACTCAATCTGTCGAACGCCAACTTCTTGAAAGTAAGAGTCACTTCTATATTCATGGTGACAAATCTGGTAAATTTCTAGCCAATCAGCTGAGACGTTCCAAAGCCAAACAACATATTACAAAGATCCGAAAGGAGAATGGAGACTTTACATCGGATCACTTAGAAATTAATGACGCATTTAAAAATTTCTATTCTCGACTTTATTCCTCTGAATCTTTGAATGACAATATATCTGTTGATCACTTTTTAAATAATCTGAATATTCCTTCGCTTTCGTCTGATTTTAAAGCCAAACTTAATGCGCCTATTTCATCAGAAGAAATATCTTTTGGAAATTCTGCATTGTCTTCAGGGAAATCTCCTGGACCTGATGGGTTCCCCTTAGAATTTTATAAATCATTCTCTTCACTTCTTTCCCCTCAGTTATTCTCAGTATTATCTGACTCGTTTAATTACGGTAAATTGCCACCCTCTTTTAATGAGGCATCTATTATTCTTTTATTAAAAAAGGGTAAAGACCCAACAGAGTGTTCCTCGTATAGGCCGATTTCTTTGCTCAATGTTGATGTTACAATCTTGGCCAAAGTTTTGGCTTATAGATTAGAAACAGTTATCCCCTCTATTATTTCTGATGATCAAACTGGTTTTATTAAAAATCGTCTTCCTTTTTTTAACATTCGGCGTTTATTTCACATTTTATATTCACCTTCAACTGGGATTCCTGAATGTGTTATTTCCCTCGATGCGGAGAAAGCATTTGATTGTATAGAGTGGAACTACCTTTTTGCAGTTTTAGAAAAATTTGACTTCGGTTTAAGTTTTATCTCTTGGATCAAATTGCTGTATTTGTGTCCTACTGCCTCTGTTTTGACTAATTTTCAGAAATCCCAGTTAGTTAACCTCAAACAAGGCACCCGCCAGGGATGCCCTTTAAGTCCCTTTCTCTTTGATTTGGCTATAGAACCTTTGGCGATAGCATTTCGAAATTGTCCTGAATTGACCGGGATTTGGAGAGGGGGTGTTGAGCATAGAGTTTCTCTTTATGCTGATGACTTATTACTTTTTCTTTCAAATCCGTCTACATCCTTACCTCCAATGTTTTCACTTCTTGATCAGTTTAGCCAGTTCTCTGGCTATAAACTTAATTTACATAAGAGCGAACTTTTCCCAATTAATAAAGAAGCACAAGAATTAACATTTCGTGATCTCCCTTTTAAAGTAGTTCATAATCAATTTACTTATCTTGGGATTACCGTCACAAGGAAGTTTAAAGATCTCTTTCGTGAAAATTTTGCCAATCTTTCATATACTATAAAACAGAGTCTGTTACAATGGTCACCTCTATCTATGTCTTTGGTAGGTCGTATCAATGTTGTTAAAATGTATGTTCTCCATAAACTTTTATATTTATTTCAATCAATCCCAATTTTTATTCCTAAAACTTTTTTTGATTCCTTAGACTCTATTATTTTGTCATATCTGTGGAAGAATAAGCATTCTAGAATTAATAAAGTTTATCTCCAAAAATCTAAAAAAGGGGGTGGCATGGCTTTACCTAACTTTCGTTTATATTATTGGGCATCCAATATAGGTTGTGCTACCTTTTGGTCTTTTTTCCATGGCCAACCCGAGTGCCCTAATTGGGTGGCAATGGAGTTGAGTTCCACTAAAGATTTATCTATCTCTGCACTTCTTGGCTCTGTACTCCCCAGTAGTTTGTCCAGATTAATTGTTAATCCTCTTGTTAGACACACTTTGCGTATATGGGCTCAGTTTAGGATGTTTTATGGTTTCCATGGTTTTTCCTTTTCTAGCCCTATCTTACATGATCACCTTTTTTTACCTACTATGTATGATTCCGAATCCCATGATTGGTATAGGAAGGGCATTAGACATTTTGAAGATCTTTTTTATTGATAATCGCTTCGCATCTTTTCAACAGCTCTCTGCTAAGTTCAATCTGCCCAATGCTCATTTTTTTAGATATTTCCAAATTAGACACTTTATTAATCCTTTAATTCCTAACTTCCCTGAAATGCCTGAGAAAAATGTTATGGATTAATTTCTTTCTATTAATTCACTAGGTAAAGGTTTAATATCATTTATTCGTGATAAATTAGCATCCTTACGGCGTGCCCCTGTGGATAAAATTAGAATGGCTTGGGAGCATGATTTGAATATCTCTTTATCTGATGAGACTTGGGATTCGATTCTCAAATCGGTTAATTCAACCTCTCTTTGCGCTCGGCATTGCCTTTTACAGTTTAAGATTGTTCATAGAGCCCATATGTCTAAATCTAAACTATCCCGATTTTACCCTAACATTAGTCCCTCTGTGATAAATGCAAAAGGGGGGAGGCCTCTCTCATTCATATGTACTGGTTTTGTCCTCGCTTGGAGAAATTTTGGAAAGACGTCTTCATAACGTTAACTTGTATTCTGAATCGCCACCTAGAACCTAACCCTTTAATTGCTTTTTTCGGTTTTTTGGGTGAGACAGATTTACGTCTGAGTTCGACTAAGTGTCGAATATTGTCTTTTGCTTCTCCCCTGGCTAGACGTTTAATCCTCCTTAGATGGAGGGATGTTGCCCCGCCCACGCATGCTCAATGGCTTAATGATATTATGTCCTGCTTAGACCTTGAAAAAATTCATTATTCAGTTCTTAATTCGGATATGAAGTTCCATAAGGTCTGGGGACCTTTTATTGAGTATTTTCATAACCTTCCTCTTAGCTAAGGTTTCTTTTTTTCGGTCCGTTGCTTTCAGCTCCTTTTTTGTTGGTAGTAGGCTTTAATATCTTCTGTTGCTAAGTGTATTTACAGTTTTGGGGGTTTGAATGTCCCGATGTATACTCTCTAGATTGTGTTGTGGTTGGTCTGGAGTACTTTTTTGTTGCGGGGTTTGGGGAGGATACTGATTTTACATATCTTCAATTTGGGTGCTTTCTCAATTATCTTCTTTTGTATTATATTATTAGTGTATGTTTATTTTTGCACTGTGTTAATGTTCTTCATTTCGATCTGGGTTTTTTTAATCTGTAGCGATGTAGAAAATATATAAAAAAACTAATTTAAAAAAAAAACATTGTCCAGCAAATTGATATGCATACCCTGATTTGTTCCTTTAACAGAGTCAAATGTCCTCGAACCCTAAGACCAAATAAGGGTTCAAATTGACTACAGCCTAGTGAATGCTGTACTGATTCCGTCACTGCGAATAAAAGTAAATGACCTCCCTCATCCCAATCCTTTTCATTTTGAACACAGTATGGCATAATCATTGTTTTGAAGGTAGAATGGCATCTTTCCAAAGCCAGTTGTGATTCCCGATGGTACGTAGACGACATAATCTGTTTAGCTCCCAGTTAATAAACTACCTGCTGGAATAATCCGGACGTAACATTGCTTCATTGATCACACTGAATTTCTTTAGGCAAACTAAATAAAGTAAAAGAGAACAACAATTTTATAAGAAATTTCGACACAGTTTTGGCTTTTATATTTCTGAGGGGTATTACCTCGGGACATCTGGATGCTCTCCACATGATAGTTTGCAAATATTGATGACCAGCTGTAGTCTTTGGACACGGGCAAACACATTCCACAATAACTTTAGAAAAGGGTTCACCAATTGCCGTAAAATGTTGCAATGGGACCACTGGCGTGACCTGATTAGGTGCAACCGCAACCTGACAAGTGTGACAAGTTCTGCAAAATGTTGCAACATCTTTCCTCAAACTGGGCTGAAGAATTGTTTCGAAATTTTGTTCAGGTCCATAATTCAATGGAAGTTGCGGCGCAGTTACACAGGGTCGTGAAAAAAGAAGCTTTTCTCACATTTGACTTCTTAGGCCGAAGTACTGAGTACAGCAGTTAGGACATTACGTTGATGCTGTTTAAAACTTTATTGGGCCCTAATTTGGAATATTGTGTGCTGTTGGAATCAACTACCTGCAGGAAAGATGTAAATAAGTTTGAAAGAATACAGAAAAATATTACAATGTTATTGCCCGGACAGGTTGTATTGAATTGAAAGGAAAGATTAGATAGATAGATAGATAGATACTTTATTCATCCCCATGGGGAAATTCAACTTTTTTTCCAATGTCCCATACACTTGCTGTAGCAAAACTAATTACATACAATACTTAACTCAGTAAAAAAATATGATATGCATCTAAATCACCGTCTCAAAAAGCATTAATAGCTTTTAAAAAGTTCTTAAGTCCTGGAGGTAGAATTGTAAAGCCTAATGGCATTGGGGAGTATTGACCTCTTCATCCTGTCTGAGGAGCATTGCATCGATAGTAACCTGTCACTGAAACTGCTTCTCTGTCTCTGGATGGTGCTATGTAGAGGATGTTCAGAGTTATCCATAATTGACCGTAGCCTACTCAGCGCCCTTCGTTCAGCTACCGATGTTAAACTCTCCAGTACTTTGCCCACGACAGAGCCCGCCTTCCTTACCAGCTTATTAAGACGTGAGGCGTCCCTCTTCTTAATGCTTCCTCCCCAACACGCCACCACAAAGAAGAGGGCGCTCTCCACAACTGACCTATAGAACATCTTCAGCATCTCACTACAGACATTGAATGACGCCAACCTTCTTAGGAAGTACATTCGACTCTGTGCCTTCCTGCACAAGGCATCTGTGTTGGCAGTCCAGTCAAGCTTCTCGTCTAACTGTACTCCCAGATACTTGTAGGTCTTAACCTGCTCCACACGTTCTCCATTAATGATCACTGGCTCCATATGGGGCCTAGATCTCCTAAAGTCCACCACCATCTCCTTGGTCTTGGTGATATTGAGACGCAGGTAGTTTGAGTTGCACCATATCACAAAGTCCTGTATCAGTTTCCTATACTCCTCCTCCTGTCCATTCCTGACACACCCCACTATGGCCGTGTCATCAGCGAACTTCTGCACATGGCAGGACTCTGAGTTATATTGGAAGTCTGATGTGTACAGGGTGAACAGGACCGGAGAGAGTACGGTTCCCTGCGGCGCCCCTGTGCTGCTGACCACCGTGTCATTTACATATGTTAGCACTTTATTCCCGAGCGGGTAGAAGACTGAAGGGAGATTTGATAGGGGTATACAAAATGATAAGGCTTATAGACAGTGTAAATGCCAGCAGGTTTTCTCCACTGATGTTGGGCGAGAATTCAACTGGAGATCATGGGTGAATGGTGAAATGTGAAATGTTTAAGGGAAACAAGAGGGGAATCTTCTTCATTTAGAGGGTGGACAGAGTGTGGACAGTCCTGCCAACACAAATGGTAATTGAGATTCCGATGTCAACGTTTATGAGATGATCAGGGAAATATACGGATGAGAGGGATATAAATGGCCACGGTCCGGGTGAGGTCGATGGCAGTAGGCAGTTTAAATAACTCACTGACTGGACGGGCTGGAGACCCTGTTTCTGTGCAATGGTTTCCTATGGCTGACTGACTGTATGTCTGGGTTAGAACTTCAGTGTCTCACAGCACCGACCAATCTGGAAAGTCGTTGATACTGTTCGATCCCTCTGTCCTTGCACAGACTGAAGCATGGAGACTGAGTTAATGGATGGTTACAGCATGAGAAAATGGAAGCTTTGGAAGTTGTTTATTCTGTATTCTCTAATTGCCTGCTATGGTATTGAAGGACGACAAGTGTGAGCCCGGATATTTGCTTTGCCTTCGCTGCAGTTGAGTACATGGCTGAAAAGGATATGGATGGTCATGGTCCGTGTGGGGGTCCATGGGAGTAGGCAGTTTGAATAATTCCTCAGGCACCTGACGGGCTGAAGACCCTGTTTATGTGCAGTGGTTCCCTGTGATGAGTACATAGTTGAAAGGGATATGGATGGCCATGGTCCGTGTGCGGGTCGCTGGGAGTAGGCAGTTTGAATAATTCCTCAGGCACCTGAAGGGCTGAAGACCCAGTTTCTGTGTAGTGGTTTCCTATGGATGTCTGACTGTATGTCTGGGTTAGAACTTCAGTGTCTCACAGCACCGACCGATCTAGAAAGTCGTTGATACTGTTCGATCCCTCTGTCCTTGCACACACTGAAGCGTGGGGATTGACTAAAATGGATGGTTACTGCATGAAAACATGGAAGTGCAGGTGTGAGATGACGAGGAGAGTATCACACTACAGGTAAGGCGGTAAAGACAGTAGTTCCGGGCTGGAGGTGGGTGTGACAGTGGACCCAGTACAGTGAACAGATCTGTTGCTTCACAGGTCGTAATGGGGATCATTCGCCCCGGATCTATACAACAAAGGGTTCATTTAATCCGAATCCTATCCTTGGTTTGAAATTGGAGGTCAGAAATCCTGGAAGTCGTTGGAGGTTTGGAGTTGTGGAGACGTCATGTTTTAATTGTGTTGAATAGTACCTCGTGGACGATACGTTACCTTCTGCGTTTCTTTCTCTTGGAGTCGAAAATCTTTAATCAGTGTTGTATGATTCCAATTACAGATGTTTGTTAACTATTGAACAAATAAGAGTATGTCATTTTCTGCGATATTTTGAAAATATGAATGCATTGCAGTTTTGAAATATAACACGAGTTTTGGACATAAGTGAGTTCAATTAAAAGAGAGAGAGAGAAAGATTGCGGTCATGAATAACTTTATGTGAGTTGCGTGTTTCTTTTCTTGGTGTTGGGGGGTGATTGAATTAATCCTCTTTTTGGTATACGCGTGACAAAAAAATGATGTCACCTTGCGAGAAGTGATTTCCAGGTACTGATCCGAAATTCAAAGGCTTCGTATCACTCCGAAATTCTATGAAGTGTTAGTGTATGCGAGTCTCAGCTGTCTGCATCTCACTCTCCTAAGTTAGAATACGTGCTGAGGCCTTTTGCTTTGGAACTTGTTTATTCTGTATTCTCCAATTGACCACGATGGTGTTGATGGAAGACAAGTGTGAGTACGGGTGTTCGCATTGCTCGCTGTGTTTTTAGTTTGTGTCGTTTTGTATCTTTCATTTATTATTAATTTCAGTAGGAGACACAGATTTCACACTGGACATGTGGATTCAGGGTTAAATGGACCGAGGTTTGAGCGTATCTGCATCCGATACGATAAAACCACGACTCAGAGGTATTGGGATAAATTGGTGCGTCCTTGAATTGTCATTCTGGAAGGCTGGTTGTTTTAATGAGCACCAGAAGCTGCTCTGAGCACATTTAATTGTTGGTTTTAAGTTGTAGGTCTCGATTGGGAAAGATTGTTTTGAGGTCATTGTAGCATGTGCCCTGTAATATGTAAATGACAGGTCAGTTTAGATATCGTGGCGGTGTAATCAATAGATCAGCGATTTGCTTACGTCATCAGTTCTAATTCCATAAATTATCCAGCTGCTGCTGTGTTGTCAGATTCAATCGATTATTTCCCTCAGCCCTATTTCTCGGAACACTGTAACTGCAGTGTCAAAAAGTTATAAAATGTCACGAAATTTCCACCCACCTAGCGGGACGCGGCTGCCCCCTGCCTTCCAACCAGTATTCACTCTATCTACTACATCATCTGCCTTCTGTTAGGAAGCCAATTCTGAATCAACGCAGGATTACGTGGATCCCATGGTCCCGACTCTCGGAATTAATACACCTACATCGACTATTCAGATTCTTCTGTTTGTCTTATTTTCACTTTTACAAATAATTCAATCTGGCTCATATAGGACAATATACCTCTCAAAGAGCCATGTTGTCTCTCTGTAGCCAGACCACGTTTCTTCAAATACTCATAAATTCCCTCTTCAATTATCGTCTTCAATAGTTTACCCACTACTGATGAAAGACTCACTGGTCTATACTTCCAACGAGTATCCCTATTATCTTGCTTCAACAGATGAAAAACATTTGCCAACCTCTAATCTTCTAGTTCTACTTCCTTGGCCAGGGAAGACACAAATACCCTGTCCAGAAGCTCAGTAATGTCTTTGCTTCCCTTCCTAAATCAGCTGGACTGTATTTCTTCCAGCACCGGAGAGTCATCTACCATAAAGTTTTCCAAGTTTCCAGCGCATCCTCTTTCTGAGCGTCGGCATGTTCGAGCATATCTGCTTTTTTACGCTGTGTTCACATCGATTAATGTATTCCGCGAGGAGCTTCACTGCCTCCTTGGAATCCAGCCACAAGTTTTTCCCTTTTCAATCCGATCTGCCCACACTCTCTTCAGTCATCCTCTTGTTCTTCACAGTGCAACTCGCCAAGGACTTCTCAAGTGCCCTTCCAACTTTTCTAAATCCATTATTAAATTATCTCCTGTCTGCATTGTGACCCTCCATAACCCTATCTGACCCTTTCCCCCTAAACCTTAAGTCCCTTTCTTTCTTCCTCTTGACAAGTTGTTCCAAATATATTGTCACCCAGGGTTACATGATGCTATTATCCTTGCCCTGCGACAATGAGACAAGCCCTTACTGAACCCCATGTCAGTGTTCCCTAAACAATCTCCACATATCTATCGCGCATTTCCCTGAGTGCATTATTTCCCACTGTACGTTCCCAAGCTCCTGCCAGGTACCACAATACATCAACGACCCCCAATTAAATACATTCCATGCTCCCTGGTCCTATCCCTGTGCAAGGTAAATGTCTGGGAGTTCTGCCCTATCGTTCTGAAATGCTGACCCGCGGAGAGATCTGTCACCTGACCCGTTTCTTTTTCGAATATAAGATCGGGTATGAGCTGTTCGCTAGCCTGCCTTTCTTCTTATAGTGAAATGCATCCTTCCTGGACACAACTGCGAAATTATGCCATAACTAAACATTTGACCCTGGGGAGATGCCAAAGTGTATTAGAGATGTTTCAGTTCCCCGTGCCGATAACATGGTGCATGTCCATGTTCCGCTTCTCGATCGGTTCCTCACCATGCCCGTTGCAGTCTCTTATGTTAATCAGGTGGGCGGCTGTACAGAATATTCCAAATGGGGTGTTCACGCCCTTCATGTTACTGTGTTCGTCTGAACAAACGGACGCTCCACGTTGTCCTCTCTTTCTGCAGCTGCGATACTGTCGCTGGTTTGGCATTGCACTCCCTTTACACTCATTTAGCTGATCCTGTCCATTTTGAAACATCTAACACCCGGAAAGTCCTGAAGCCATCCCGGCCCTTGTGACAGTCGAGTGTCTGTGATAGTTCGGAACATACTTCAACAAATGTAACAACCACGCCAGCAGCATTGAGCGTTTGTATTGCTACCGACCTGAACTGTATGAAGTCAGCAATCTTCCGCCGATTCTGCAATTTCCGGATGACCAGGCATATAATTGTTTAAATCCATCACATATTTACCAAGCCTGTTCATTGTAAAACGGCTTTATTTGAAAACTCCGCTGAATTGCAACTGGAGGTGGGCGTTATCTACACAGATGACCATTTAATGTAAACACAAACTTCATACCATTCCTCAGCTCTTCTCTGAATTGCCTCTGTGTCAGTGTATAGATACAAGTATTGGTACACACGCTGAGGATTTGCAACATGAACCCAGATTGCTGTAGAATGTATACCGGGGAACTCAAATATCTGTTCTCGTAAAAATAGTTTTGCACTTGCCATTTCAGGGAATGGGCTACATTGGGCATCCAAAATAATATGAAATTAGCTGATATAGAAAACAGCAAAATCATCGATTTTCTGCGTTTTTCCACCTCGGCATCTTTCTGATTGTCGCTGCTGTGCCGAAGCTTTCTGCGGACTCTATTTGCCACAACGATATGCCTTACGGTTAACCCGTTAAACACCAGGATTAAGCCGATTGGCAGCAATGGGACTAAAATGCTGTCCAGTAATTCGTATACTTTCCACATATGTGAAGTAGCGTATTCATCTGTGCCAGTGCACCGCCACGGCGTATTGTCAATGATGACGTAAGGTTCAATGGCAAAGTATCCGGGCGCACATCTCCCACAGCTCACTATAACCACGGTCACCATAACCACCGTTGCTGTTCTCTCGGTGCAGTATCGCTCCCGCAGCTTTCGGCAACATATTGTGATGAAGCGATCGAAGGTAAAACTGACCGTGAACCAAACAGAACAGCCCCGCGTTACAGCCACAAATACAAGTGTCAGAGCGCACACAGGAGTGATGAGCAGGGATCTGGAATAAATGTAGATATTGTTGGTCTGTTCCACTAAAGCAACAACGTTAACCACCATCAGATCCGCTGTTGCCATTCCAACCAGGTAACGGGTGATGCATTTGGAGAGTCCGCATTTTCCCCGAGAGAGGATCACAATCGCCGTTAAATTAACTGCAAGAAATTTGGAAACAAAATAGAAATATGGTCAGCTTTCTGAATACCCGCATTCTACCGATGCTATGCAGGGTATGGTCTGTTTGGAAGTGGAAAGCGGGAATCCAGTGTGTGCGGTGTCTCGGTCACTGCACTCCGGCTGGAGGACAATGACGGATGTGAGTGTCAGTGGATTGGCGACCTTCCCACAGTTTAGAGCGAGGCATCCGGGTTCCACGACTCACGTACCGGTGAGCAGTCGATCGCTCCTGTAAACAACACCATTTCTATTATTAGAGGTGAAAGAACAGACGGGATTATTTGTAGCGGTGTCAAAGTGCCATCAAGGAAATATAAAGTACGAGTTCTCATTTACTGACTTACAGAGAACAGACCTACGTGTCGAAAATAGACTGGACTGTCATTTAAATAAGCTGCCACGTTGTTATAAGATCGAAATGTCTGCACTGATAGAGACTCGGACCTAGAAAAGCAGAGACTAGCATCACTTCAGAAAGCCCAGCGAGGTGAAATTATGAAACAGTGACAAAATCAGCACCAACTTAATTGACAAAAGAAAAAAAAACACTGCGATCGAAATACGAAAAATGGAAATAAAACCATTAGATGCCTGAATCCTCCATTCCGGAAACACGTTTCACTCGACGGCAGCATCTGTGCTCAGTAACAGTGCGGATACCGCAGCAGAGTAACGACGGCACCATACATAAAGTGACTAGCTCCGGCATCTTACCGGGGACACCAACCGCTACAAGTGTGGGATAGAAAATGCCCGCGATGTAGTAAATCGCCGGATATCCCATATTCCGTCAGAAGCAGCGTTCAGTTGTACGGAACGTTTCAGCTGCTCAGATGGACTGGTGATCGGTTTAGCAGACTTTTATTGAGGAGAGAGCAATTCCACTGAGGCAATTAGCGTGGCTATCACGTCAGGGACATTAGTGACAACCAACTGCACAAACACTTACGTTAAACTATTTTTACTCACTCTGTCTCCGTGTCATTAATTTGATTCCTCAAGGGTATTGCAATCTATGTGCTTTAAAATAAAATATGATGCGAATTTTCCACGTTATTTTTCATGATACCTGGCTTCAGGTATTTAAATAACTTTTTTAAGATATCTGTATTGCTTTTAAAGTAGGCATTCATCTTGATTTCGATTTATTTTGTAACAGTTGACGGAGCACATTCGCTTCTGAAATTGAGGGAAGGAATTAGTTCTGGCGGGTGAAATGGTGAACACTTCTTTATTAAAGAGGAACATTCGTTCATTCTTTTCTCTCGTTCGTGCCAGTTATTCCGGACGATGTGAGTGATGGAATAAACAATGACAGCTGACATGTGTTACAATAACACTGCACTTATATTCCTCCAAACAATTTAAAAGATCAACAGCGATATTCCAGAGACCTGTGATGAAAAATGGGTCGTGTCCTCGGCAGATTAGCGAGGGCTGTGGACAGTTTGAAGAACAATGTTTTCCAGCGCGCACATGGGCCGTTTGGCAGGAATCTGACCTCTTCCAGTGAATGACCTGACCACCCCATACCCGTGACCTGCGATGCAGCCTATTTAATTTTAAACATATACTCAAACCTGCCACAATTCTACTACTATTCCTCCATCCATCCTCAGTTTGAACAAATATAGTTAGTGAAATCTGTGAACTATACGCAGGTTCCCAGGCTGTTCCATTATTTGCCATTAAGTTGTATTTTTTCTCCTGATTTACTGTCAGGTATATTGCCTTTTGAGAGTCACTATAAGTATGCTTAGAACACTGGATGCGTTTAAGCTCACCTGTCAATCACACTTTTTCCTGCTCCTGCAGTGCACCGCTCCGTGCCGATTGTGGTTCTCGTACCGATGAGCGGCCCTCGGCTTATTGGAGGAAGTTTCAACACTCTGTTTCCATTGTGGAACTCGTACTAATGTGCGGCCCTCGGTTGACTCGAGAAAGTATCACCTCTGCCTTCAAATCCATCCTTCCAAAGTGAATCACTTCGTACCTTTCCGTGTTGAACTTCATCTGTAAATTCTCAGCGCTGCTCTGCGTCCTGTCACTGTCCTCTTGTAATCTGTGACAACCTTCTATACTATCCGTAATTACACCAACCTTCAAAACTCTGCAAATACAATAAACCACCCTTCCACCTCCTCATCCAAATCATTCATAAAAGAACAAAAAAATCCGGAGGTCTCAGGACAGATCTCCGCAGGACTCCACTGTTCACCTACATGCAGGGAGAAAATTTACCAGCCATCCTTTGCTTTCTGTATACCTGGATACCAACCCTTCTGACGTTATAGACGATAGACAATAGACAATAGGTGCAGAAGTAGACCATTCGGCCCTTAGAGCCTGCACCGCCATTTTTAGATCATGGCTGATCATCTACTATCAATATCCGGTTCCTGCCTTGTCCCCATATTCCTTGATTCCCCTATCCATAAGATACCTATCTGGCTACTTCTTGAAAGCATCCAGAGAATTGGCCTCCACTGCCTTCCGAGGCAGTACATTCCAGAACCCCACAACTCTCTGGGAGAAGAAGTTTTTCCTTAACTCTGTCCTGAATGACCTACCCCTTATTTTCAAACCATGCCCTCTGGTACTGGACTCTCTCAGCATCTGGAACATATTTCCTGCCTCTATCTTTTCCAATCCCTTAATAATCTTATATGTTGCAACCAGATCCCCTCTCAATCTCCCTAATTCCAGCGTGTACAAGCCCAGTCTCTCTATCCTCTCTGCGTAAGGCAGTCTGGACATCCCAGGAATTAACCTTGTGAATCTACGTTGCACTTCCTCTACAGCCAGGATGTCCTTCCTTAACCCTGGAGATCAAAACTGTACACAATACTCCAGGTGTGGTCTCACCCGGGCTCTGTACAAATGCAAGAGGATTTCCTTGCTCTTGTACTCAATTCCCTTTGTAATAAAGGCCAACATTCCATCAGCCTTCTTCACTGCCTGCTGCACTTGCTCATTCACCTTCAGTGACTGATGAACAAGGACTCCGAGATCTCTTTGTATTACTCCCTTACCCAACTTTACACCGTTCAGATAATAATCTGCCTTCCTGTTCTTACTCCCAAAGTGGATAACCTCACACTTATTCACAATAAACGCTATCTGCCAAGTATCTGTCCACTCACCCAGCCTATCCAAGTCACCCTGAATTCTCCTAACATCCTCATTACATGTCACACAACCACCCAGCTTAGTATCATCAGCAAATTTGCTGATGTTATTTTCTATGCCTTCATCCAAATCGTTAACATAAATGGTAAACAGCTGTGGTCCCAATACCAAGCCCTGTGGCACCCCACTAGTCACCACCTGCCATTCCGAGAAACACCCATTCACCGCTACCCTTTGCTTTCTATCTGCCAACCAGTTTTCTATCCATGTCAATGCCTTCCCCCCGATGCCCTGAGCTTTGATTTTGCCCACCAATCTTCTATGTGGGACCTTATCAAATGCCTTCTGAAAATCGAGGTGCACTACATCCACTGGATCTCCCCCGTCTAACTTCCTGGTTACATCCTCGAAAAACTCCAACAGATTAGTCAAGCATGATTTACCCTTGGTAAATCCATGCTGGCTTGGCCCAATCCTATCACTGCTATCTAGATATGCCACTATTTCATCCTTAATAATGGACTCTAGCATCTTTCCCACCACCGATGTCAGGCTGACAGGTCGATAGTTCTCTGTTTTCTCCCTCCCTCCTTTCTTAAAAAGTGGGATAACATTAGCCATTCTCCAATCCTCAGGAACTGATCCTGAATCTAAGGAACATTGGAAAATGATTACCAATGCATCCGCAATTTCCAGAGCCACCTCCTTTAGTACCCTAGGGTGCAGACCATCTGGACCTGGGGATGTGTCAGCCTTCAGTCCCATCTGTCTTCTCATCACCGTTTACTTCCGAATGTCAATCTGTTTCATTTCTTCTGTTACCCTATGTCCTTGGCCCATCCATACATCTGGGAGATTGCTTGTGTCTTCCTTAGTGAAAACAGATCTAAAGTACTCATTAAATTCTTCTGCCATTTCTCTGTTTCCCATAACAATTTCACCCAATTCATTCTTCAAGGGCCCAACATTGTTCTTAACTATCTTCTTTCTCTTCACATACCTAAAAAAGCATTTGCTATCTTCCTTTATATTCCTGGCTAGCTTGCGTTCGTACCTCATTTTTTCTCCCCGTATTGTCTTTTTAGTTAAGTTCTGTTGTTCCTTAAAAACTTCCCAATCAGCTGTCCTCCTACTCACCTTAGCTCTGTCATATTTCCTTTTTCTTTAATGCTATGCAGTCTCTGACTTCCTTTGTCAACCACTGAGGCCCTTTCCCCCCCTTTGAATCCTTCCTTCTCTGGGGGATGAACTGATTTTGCACCTTGTGCATTATTCCCAAGAATACCTGTCATTGCTGTTCCACTGTCTTTTCTGCTAGGCTATCCTTCCAGTCAACTTTGGCCAGCTCCTCCCTCATGGCTCCATAGTTTCCCCTGTTCATCTGCAACACTGACACCTCCGAGCTGCCCTTATCCTTCTGAAATTGCAGATAAAAGCTTATCATATTGTGATCACTACATCCTAATGGCTCCTTTACTGCGAGATCGCTTATCAAATCCTGTTCATTACATAACACTAAATCCAGAATAGTCTTGTCCCTGGTCGGCTCCCGTACAAGCTGTTCCACGAATGCATCCCGTAGGCACTCTACAAACTACCTATCCTGTGGTCCAGCACCAACCTGATTCTCCCAGTTCACCTGCATGTTGAAACATTGATCAATGATCATTGAACAATGAGAGACATTGATCGTGTGGATAGTTAGAGGCTTTTTCCCGGGGCTGAAATTTCTAGCACGAGAGGACATAGTTTGAAGATGCTTGGAAGTAGGTACAGAGGAGATGTCAGGGGTAAGTTTTTTGCAGAGAGAGTGGTGAGTGCTTGGAATGGGCTGCCGGCAATGGTGGTGGAGGCGGACACGACAGGATCTTTTAAGAGACTCCTGGATAGATACACGGAGCTGAGAAAAATAGAGAACTGTAGGTAACCCTTGGCATTTCTAGAGCAAGGACATGTTCGGCATCGCTTTGTGAGCCAAAGGGCCTGTAACGTGCTGCAGGTTTTCTATGTTTCTAAGGTACTGCACGTGAGGCTGCTTAACAGGATCACAGCTCATGGAATTACAGGAAAGAAACTTGTACTGACAAGGGAGAAAGAGTCAGAATAATGTGGGCATTTCTGTTTTGCTGTCGGTAACTAATGCTGTTCTGTAGGGGTCAGTATTGAGACCGCATCGTTTCATGCTAAATCTGAATGATATGGATGACGGAATTGATACCTTGGTGACGAACATTGCAGTTGATACAAAGATAGGTACGGGACAGGTAGTTTAGAGCAAAGCGGGAGTCTGCAGAAGGACTTCGATAGGTCTGGAGAATGCCAGCAAAGTAGAAGTTGAAATACAGTGTATGCATGTCATGTACATTTGGCAGAAGTAATTGGGCGTAGAAAAAAAATAAATGGGAGAAACTTGAAAAAATTAGAGGTGCATAAGTGCTTGTGAGCCCTTGAGCAAGAGGCCCTAAAGGTTTGCTTGCAGATGGAGTTGATTAAGGATGACAACTGCAATGTTAGCAATATAAGAGCAAGGATGTGATACTATAGCTTTATAACGCATTGGGCAGATCACTGTTGGTGTATGGTGAGCAGATTCCGACCTGTACTTCTGACTTATTATCTGAGCAATAGATGTGCTCGTATTGGAGTGGGTCCGGAGAAGTGTCAAAGAATGATTCCAGGAAGACCGAGAGTGGATGACCTGGATGAGGAAGTATGTGGGAAGGGATTCACTCAGTCATCCAACCTACAGAAATTTATCAATATCCACTGCTGCTGATTTCCACACACAAATAAATCAAAAGGGATTTCCCCAATTAAATCAATAATTAATTGATCAATAGCCCCCAAATTTGTCCATATCCCAGACGCAGGCTCCAAATTTGTTACGAACCATATTGCTTTAGAAACAAGCCAGCAGCAATACTCTACACCTGGAGTCTGGTTTTAATGTTAAATCTATCTTTATTAGAATCTACTTGTAATATGCAACATAAACAAGATAAACAGAAGTTAACAGTGTTAAGCTTATAAATGTGAGTAAATATAACTCCCAAACTATTGAACTCGGGGGAAACAAGGCTTGGAGTCTTGAGATGGTAAAGTATGAAAGTTCAGTTCAACTACAGAATAGGCGATGAGAGAGAGAGATTTGTAATCCAGGGTAAATGGCGAGAGAAGGCAAATATGTAGAATTCCACAGGTTCCACGGTGGTAAAACGATGAGAACAGTCGCTGTAGATTTTATCCGTCATCATTCCAAATCCACATACAAATTATCACCGAAAGTGACTTGTCACAAGGTGTATCATCTTCAAGTGAATTACCCCAGGCAAGGGCTAACACATAAGTGGTCTCCACAGGATGCCCCAAATCCGATCCACTCCTATGGATCAAACGAGGTGACAACCACACATTTGATGTACGGTGAACAATAATTAACCCACCCTTGTGGGCATAGGAAAGTTCCAAACAGTGACCCTTGGCCACTAGTTCCCTGGCTTCGATCCTTCCATTTTTCCTCCTTTGTCTCCATCTGACACTCAGTCTGTGTCCTCGGTTAAAACTAAACAAGCTGTGAGCGATGTAAACAAGCTGCAAGTCAGACTGATTCACCTTCTTAATCTCTCTCTCTCTCTTAAAATGACAGTCCACAGCAAAGGAAACCCAGGGATTCATAACAACGGCCAGTCCCCACTGTGAACTGACTGGTGTGCCAGTAGGGTGGATGACTGAGTGAATCCCTTCCCATAGACCGAGCAGGTGAACGACTTTTCCCCAGTATGAACTCGCTGATGACTCAGTAATGTGGATGACTCAGAGAATCCCATCCCACAGACTGAGCAGGTGAACGGCTTCTCCCCAGTGTGAACTCGCTTATGACTCTGTAGGGTGGATGACCGAGTGAATCTCTTCCCACAGACTGAGCAGGTGAACGGCTTCTCTCCAGTGTGAACTCGCTGGTGACTCAGTAGGGTGGATGACTGAGTGAATCCCTTCCCACAGTCTGAGCAGATAAACGGCTTCTCCCCAGTGTGAACTCGCTGATGATTCTGTAGGTGGGATGACCGAGTGAATCCCTTCCCACAGACTGAGCAGGTGAACGGCTTCTCCCCAGTGTGAACTCGCTGATGACTCAGTAATCTGGATGACTCAGAGAATCCCTTCCCACAGACAGAGCAGGTGAACGGCTTCTCCCCAGTGTGAACTGACTGGTGTGCCAGTAGTTGGGATGACCGAGTGAAACTCTTCCCACAGTCTGAGCAGGTGAACGGCTTCTCCCCAGTGTGAACTCGCTGATGACTCTGTAGGCTGGATAACTGAGTGAATCCCTTCCCACAGACTGAGCAGGTGAATGGCTTCTCCCCAGTGTGAACTCGCTGATGACTCTGTAGGATGGATGATCGAGTGAATCCCTTCCCACAGACTGAGCAGATGAACGGCTTCTCCCCAGTGTGAACTCGCTGATGACTCTGTAGGCTGGAAAACTGAGTGAATCCCTTCCCACAGACTGAGCAGGTGAACGGCTTCTCCCCAGTGTGAACTCGCTGATGACTCTGTAGGATGGATGACTGAGTGAATCCCTTCCCACAGACTGAGCAGTTGAACGGCCTCTCCCCAGTGTGAACTCGCTGATGTCTCTGTAGGGTGGATGAGTGAGCGAACCTCTTCCCACAGACTGAGCAGGTGAATGGCCTCTCCCCAGTGTGAACTCGCTGATGACTCAGTAGGGTGGATGACTGACTGAATCTCTTCCCACAGTCTGAGCAGGTGAACGGCCACTCCCCAGTGTGAACTCGCTGATGATTCTGTAGCTGGGATGACTGACTGAATCGCTTCCCACAGACTGAGCAGGTGAACGGCCTCTCCTTAGTGTGAACTCGCTTATGACTCTGTAGGTGGGATGACTGAGTGAACCTCTTCCCACAGACTGAGCAGGTGAATGGCCTCTCCCCAGTATGAACTCGCTGATGACTCAGTAGGGTGGATGACTGACTGAATCTCTTCCCACATTCTGAGCAGGTGAACGGCCACTCCCCAGTGTGAACTCGCTGATGATTCTGTAGCTGGGATGACTGACTGAATCGCTTCCCACAGACTGAGCAGGTGAACGGCCTCTCCTTAGTGTGAACTCGCTTATGACTCTGTAGGTGGGATGACTGAGTGAATCCCTTCCCACAGACGGAGCAGGTGAATGGCCACTCCCCATTATGAACTGACTGGTGTGCCAGTAGTTGGGATGACTGAGTGAATCCTATCCCACATTCTGAGCAGATGAACGGCTTCTCCCCAGTGTGAACTCGCTGATGATTCTGTAGGTTGGATGACTGAGAGAATCCCTTCTCACAGACTGAGCAGGTGAACGGCTTCTCCCCAGTGTGAACTCGCTGATGACTCTGTAGGTGGGATGACTGAGTGAATCCCTTCCCACAGTCTGAGCAGGTGAACGGCTTCTCCCCAGTGTGAACTCGCTGATGTCTCTGTAGGTTGGATGATGCAGTGAATCCCTTCCCGCAGACTGTGCAGGTGAATGGCTGCCCCCTGGTGTGAACATGCTGGTGTGCCATTAGGTCAGATGACCGAGAGAATCCCTTCCCCGAAATTCAGCAGATGACCAGCCTCTGCCCAGTGTGATCTGACAGGTTTGTCCACAGGTGGGATGCCCGACAGAATCCTTTCTCACACACAGAACAGGTGAATGGCCTTGCCCAGTGTGAACTTGCTGATGTACCTTCAATTGAAATGACCGAGTGAATCCATTCCCACTGTCTGAGCAGGAAGGATGGTCGATTGAATCCCTTGCTCCACTTCTTAAATATCTAGACAGAGACAACAAAACTGTTGTGCCGTGTTTGAGATTCCTGGAGACAAATTCCTTCCCGTTTTTAACCTGTAAAAGATTTACAACATCAATAAATGGGTGTAGGACAACATTTCAGATGAGATTTCTTGAGTTGCCAAGGTTTGATTTGGTATCACACTGTTACACTGAGGTTAAACCCAAGTTGGACAGAGAAATCATCTCCTGACTGGGCAGAGTGCTGGTATCTGGAATGACCATCAATCACCATATGCGTTTCAAGTTCCAACTCCTTAAAGTGCAGGGTTACAAGCTGCAGCTGGATTCATTTCTTGTAAGTCAGGGCATCAGGGACACTACAGGTCTCCCCATATTCCCTCCAATACCCCCTCTAATTTGTAATAACCAGTGTGTACATAAGTCTTGCACTGTGCATTTTTTTTACCCAGTGACAAGATGTGCACAGTGAATTTTATATAGAGAGGTATTCATTTTCACAGCTAGCAAATCACTGTCAATAGGAACTTTGATCTCCTCTGGGTTTGATCCAGTTCATCTGCACTCTCACACAACCTATGTAGCAGGCCTGTAATGGGTAATGAAGGATTTTCTCACCAAAGTTTTTGTATATTGTCCATATGTGGTTAGCTTGCTAAGTTACACTAAAAAAAGTCAGATTTCCAAATATCACTCCACTTCTTCCCACTTGCAAATTCTCCAGCAACTTTTGCAACACCAGAATACAAACAAATATCACCAGTATCTATATTCTACATAAATATTTCCCCTGAACCGTCCCCCCCCCCCCCCAATGACTGACAGTGGTTAACTCAGTTTCTATATTCCCCTGTAGCCTCCCCCAATTCTCCAGCAATGTTTGCATCGCCACAATACACACATCAGACAAAGACTGACGGTGGTGAACTCAGTGATGGTAATGCCAATGAATATGAAGGGAAGGGCAGTAGTCTGTCTCACTGAAGTCTGGCACATTTGAGATGTGACAGCTACTTGCTGCCCAAGGCAAAGGTGCTTGATATCATTGTGTACCCAGAGAGAATGGGTCAAAACATGTTCTCACCGGTAGAAAAGTCCAGAACGAGAGGAGGGAGCTCAAGCAACACACACAAAATGCTGGAGGAACTCAGCAGGCCAGGCAGCATCTATGGAAAAGAGTACTAATGCTGAGTTCCTCCGGCATTTTGTGTGTGTTGCTTGGATTTCCAGCATCTTCAGATTTTCTCTTATTAGTGATTGGAGGTAGAACAAAGGTGATTTCCTCAACTGGTGATGTAAAAGATTTTGTTCCCTTTCTCCCAGTTCCTAATCCTTGCATTTAGATAGCTGGAGCTCAGCTCTGTCTGAGAGATCCATCGGTTCCCATTCACTCATCAGCCGGAAGCTCCCCGGGGCCCGTGTACGGATCGTGGTGCTGAGAGAGAGAGGGACGAGAGCAGGACTGTGCCGGGATTGTTGGCCACGGTGTCCGGATTTCACAGGAATCGTTCTGAAGTCGGTGTTTAAGATAAAAACACAGAGAATCGTTCTTACCCGTACCCGACATTTTCAAGGCCATCAGTGTACTGCGCGCATGCGTGATACTCGGGGACGTCCTCAGACTGACGCCTGCGTATTTCATCGGCGCTTCAGCGCCGGCGAAATTCTTAACGCATGGCCTTATGGGTAATCACGGTGCCATTAAACTTTTCTGCAAGCACCTGTTCAATGTCCATACCTCATTTTTTTTCCGTGTGTATAGAAAAATCTGCAGCTGTTTTAACGTAGAAAGCGGCTCCCATAAGCAATATACTCAATATCAACGTGTAGGTAATGCCAAAGTAAAATGCAGTTATAAAACACAGGAGATTCTGCAGTTGCTGGGAATACAGAGACGCACACGCACAAAATGCTGGAGGAACTCTGCAGTTCAAGCAGCAACTAAGCAGCGGAGTACACAGGCTAGGCTCGGCCTAAACTTTGTCTATTTATTCCTCTCCACATTTGCTGCCTGACTGTTGATTTCCACCAGTATTTTGCAGAAATTAACCAGCTTTTTTTTTCAATCAACCAGTTTCCAAATGCTTCTAATCTTTCTTTTGCAGCTTTTCCTGCTGGTCTGATTCCTCCTCCTCGTCGCAAACTCTGGACCCCATCTCTCTTTGCAGCCCCAAAGCCCTGACTCAATCTGGAAACTCTTTGGTTTCTGACTCTGCACCATCGAAGATTCACTCGCTAGTCTGCTGTCAGACTTTAGAGGTGCATTGTGTTACGAGACCGCAGGTAAGTTTACTGTGAGTGTCCCTTTAAGTGCCTGAGTGAGGCGGGTCTGTGACGTGAAACACAAAGGAGGGGAGGGAGAGAGAGAGAGAGAGAGGAGAGAAGGGGAGGGGAGGAGGGGAAGGGAGGACAGGAGGAGAGGAAGGGAGGGGGAGGCGTGAGAGGGTTGGAGGGGGAGAGGGGAGGGTGTGAGGGGAGGGTGGGGGGATAGGGGAGGAGGGGGTTAGTGGGGGAGGAATGAAGGAGGGGGGGAGAGGGGGAGAGAGGGGAGGGGGAGAGGGGGAGAGTGGGGAGGAGGGGAGGGGAGTACGGGAGGGGAGGAGAGGAGGGGAGGAGGGGAGTGGGGAGAGGGGAGGGGGAAGGGAGGAGAGGAAGGAAGGATGGAGAGGGGAGGGGAGAGAGGGCGGGGAGAGGGGGAGGGGCAGAGGGGAGAGGGGAGAGGGGCGAGGGGGGAGATGGGCGAGAGGGGAGAGAACATCAAAACCACAGTGAGCTTATCGTCTTATTCAGACCGGAGAAAATCATGCAGGAAATTCATGCAGGTGTATAAGATGATGAGAGGCATTGGTCGTGTGGATAGACAGAGGCTTTTCCCCAGGGCTGAAACGTCTAACACGAGGGGGAATAGGTTTAAGCTGCTTGGAAGTAGGTACAGAGGAGATGTCAGAGCTAAGCTTTGTTTAAGCAAAGAGTGGTGTGTGTGTGGAACACACTGCCAGCGACGGTGGTAGAGGAGGATACAATAGGGTCTTTTAAGAGACTCTTAGATAGGTACATGGAGCTTAGGAAAATAGGTGGCTATGTGGTAGGGTAATTCTAAGCAGTTTCTAGAGTAAGTTGCATGTTCGGCACAACCATGTGGGCCAAAGGATCTGTAATGTGCTATAGATTTCTATGATTCTATGAAATTCAATGGAAATCTCCGATCCCACAGAGTGGTGACTAGTTGCAACGTGTCATTTCAGGGTGAGTGCGAAGGGAATGGCAGGGGTAGATTTTGATATTCTGATATGGAACAGAAACATCGGCAGGGACCTCTCTAGTTAGACACGGAATTTGATAGAAAAGTGATTTCATCTGTCACAGATCCACAATATTAAATGCCAGACTAGTTTAAGGCTAACATCAGCAGAACAGACTCCTCCAATGCTCAGTGACCAGGGTTCAGTCCTGGGTGCGATGAGCAGCCGCAAGAACTGCAGAATCTGACAGTAACAGTCCCTCATGAACCTGCAGCTGCCTTCAGCCACCGTGATGGTGAAACATTTAACACGGAGCTGATTTGAACTTCCTCCCTGATGTGAAGTTGCTGGTGTTGCAGCAGCTGGGATGATTGAGTAAAACTCTTTGCTCACTCCGGACAGAAATGTGGCCTCTATTTATTGTGAACTCACCGGAGCATCACAAGGTGGGTTAACTGAATGAGTCTCTTCGCACACACGGAGCAGGTGAACGGCCGCTTCCCAGTGTGAAGCTGTTGGTGTATCTGCGATGGCTGACTGACTGAATCCCTTCCAAAATGAGAGCCAGTGAATGACGTCACAGTGCTCTGAACGTCATGGCGGTGTATCCAATCAGATCACGGACATGGACACATGGATCACTCCTTGTAGCGAGAGGGGCGCTGTCTTCTCCAGCATCTCCGCCTCCACATTCAAGGATCGGCGGCATTCAAGCGCTGGTGAACTGACAGATACAGCGGAACTGACGTTCTGTTGTGTTTGTGATTCCCATACACAGATCTTTTGACTTTTCTACACTGCTAAAATTTTACAAAGCACGTCAGTGGGTGAAGGACAACAATTCAACTGAAATAATTTGAGTCTTCATGGTGCCTTCTGATAAAAACACTGTCACAACTCAAAACATTTTGAAGGAACAAAGCTTCATCTTTTAACTGGCCACAGTTCCGGTATCATGCACAATATCAAACTCTCAGCTTCCCTCTCTGTGTCAAAATGGATCACTCCTCCCCTTCATCAGTCTGTGACTTGGCTCAGTTTGTCTGTCTCCTTCGCATTCTGAGCATGCGCCACACACCTACTGAGATCACATTTTATTTACACGGCTGTGACTAGAAACTTTCTGATTATTATGTCCCTCCCGGCATTTGACGGTGG
The DNA here is from genome assembly GCF_048418815.1 of Hemitrygon akajei. Lineage (NCBI taxonomy): Eukaryota > Metazoa > Chordata > Chondrichthyes > Myliobatiformes > Dasyatidae > Hemitrygon > Hemitrygon akajei. Next base: position 2,560,494 of record NW_027331947.1, read on the forward strand.
TAAACTCAGAGTCAGCAATGGTATTGAACATCGGGAGTAGATGATTAGGCTTTTTCGTTGGAGATCGATAAACTGCCGGTAGTGTGTGTCTGGATGAGTGGGTCGTTTTCAGACTGGAAGGAGGTAGCGTTTGGAGTACCCCAGAGATCAGTCCCTGACCACAGTTGTTCACAGTTTAATGTCCTGGCGGAGGCAGCGAGATGTGAGATGCCCCAGTCTGCTGGTGAGGCAGAAAGAGTGGAGTTGGGGGAGGGGAGGCCATTCACATGCAATTTCGTAGCTTTGCAATCAGTACATAGTGCACTGTGGGGAGCAGTGGCGGGTTCAAATATGCTAATTAAATTTGCCGGATCCCAAATAATAACGAGGCAGCCTACAGAGAAGAAGTCATCACCCCGACACAGTGGTGTCAAGAAAACAACCTCTCCCTCATTGTGACAAAAACAAAGGAGCTGGTTGTGGATTACAGGAGGAATGGAGACAGGGACCAAATTCAACATTTCCAAGTCTGTTATTGACACAAAATGCACATTTTTATGTTGATCATGACAAAATGTATTTTTTCATACCGTTAATGACATAAAGCATATTTAAAGATTGTTACTGACAGAGAATCGTACAATTTGTGTTCCGTGTGTTATCTGAATGTACTTGCCTGTGATGCTGCCACAAGTCAGTGTTTCTCTGTACCTGCACCTTCCCGTACTTGTGCACTTGGCAATAAATTCAACAGGATCTGAGAAATCTCAGTGAGATTTGATTAGTGATGATCATCTTGGCAGCTCGGTAGGTCGAATGCATGAGACAGTACACTGTTAAATGCAAAACCCTGAACAGTGTTGATGATCAGAGGGATCTTAGACTCCAAGTTCATCGCTCCCTGAAAGAGACTGCACAGATTGACCGGGAGGTTAAGAGGGCAAAGGGCATGGTTGTCTTTATTAGTTGAAGCATTGAGTTCAAAAGTCGGGAAGTTGTGTTGCGGCTGTTACGAGCCTGCTGTCGTACTGTGACTGTTTCTTTAAGAGCGCCGGCGTGAGGAGGCGGGACTATGACGTCAGTCACAGGCTGACAGCGCTGACTGTGGACTGAACCATAAGAGAGAGAGAGCGATCTGCAGACAGGCAGCTGGCCAGTCTAAAGAAAGAGAGAGAGACTGGAAAAGCTGATCGCTTCAGTTAGTCGCAGCTGAGGCTTGGAACTCTCCGATGCCCACAAGAGTGGGTTGATCATCGGTACACGGAGCCACAACGAATGTGTGTGGCTGTCACTTCGTATAATCCATAGGAGTGGGTTTTGGAATATATTGTGTTAACCCTTGCCTGGGTATGTTGTGTGGTAACCCCGGGAAGACGGTATTCCTGTGACAGGTCACTTTCGCTGATAACTCGTCTGTGGACAGATTCAACGGATAAGAACTTCGTCGACGGTTATTTTGAAGTAACGGCCTTTTCTCTACGTTTCACCCTGGATTACAAATATCTCTCTCCCATCATTTATTCCGTGGATTTCTGAACTTTCCTACTTTACCATCTCAAGACTCTAAGTTTTGTTCCCTCAGGCTCGATAGTCTGGGAATTATATTTACACATAAATACACATAACACTGTTAACTTTCCTTTATTTCATTAACTTACTACATCATAAGTAGATACTAATAAAGAGAGTAGTTTTAACATCAAAGTCAGACTCCACTGTGAACTATATTGCTGCTGTTTCGTTTCTAAAACGCTACAGTTCGTAACACAGTTTTATAAAACTAGTTAGACCACATCTGGAGTGTTTCATACAGTTCTGGTCGCCCCCATTCTCGGAAGGATGTCGGGGCTTTGGAGAGGGCGCAGAAGAGGTTTACCAGGACACTGCCTGGATTAGAGGGCATGAGCTGTAACGAGAGGCTGGACAAACTTGTGTTGTTTTCTCCAGAGCGGCGCAGGCTGGGGAGAGACTGGATGGTCGTTTATCAGATTACGAGAGGAATAGATAGAGTGGACAGACGATATATTTTTCCCGGGGGTTGAAATGTCTAATACATTTAAGGTGAGAGGAGAAGTGAGCGGCAAGTTTGCTTCTTTCCACAGAGTGGTGGGTAGCTGGTTCTCCGTCTGGGGGTGGGAGACCCTCCACCGTCTCCTGATCCCGTTTCCTGTTCACATTTTTCCGCAGATCTGCAGCATCTGCGGGTCACTTTACGTGTACGTGTAGCTTCATCTTTCCCCGTTCAGACAAGGCAGTGAGATCCGGATCTGTCACGTCCTCTCGTTGTGGTGGACAATATGTTTTTTTCTGCAATATTTTCAGCATGTTTCATTCCACTGTTTTTACCTGCTGAAGTGCTGCCGATGTTTCTGGGTGTCTGACCCATTTATGTGAGAATTTAACCTTTTGTATTTATCTGCACTTCTCATAAATGTCTACAGTTCAGTTAAAATTCACTGCAAAATTTCCAAAGCAACAACCCGGTCAGTCAAATAGTTCCACACAATTAAAATAGTTTATTACATCTTTTTTTTCATTTTGTACTATTCTCATTTTATTCTTATTCATATTCTTATTTTAAATCACAATTGTTAAAATCTATTGTTATGAATTAGGTTCTACTGCTGCCGCAGGGACAACGAATTTCATGACATATGCCGGTGGTATTAAACCTGATTCTGATATTGATATGGGAGACCCACCACCGGTCACCTGATCCCAGTTACCGCAGACCGTAATGTGAGATTGAAGCATTTTCCATATATTTGTATTCCACAGAAATGACAACAGTTAAGTTTCCTTCTGAGGTTCCAGAACAGAAGCTCAGTCTGTCTAATTTTTCCACACAATTAAAGTGGTGAATTTGTTTATTCTCATCATGTTCTGAGCTACAGTGAAAATCTTGTCTGACGTACCATCCACACAGATTACTACTTTACAACAGTACAGTGAGCTGATATACGACAGAACAATAACTGTAACAAAGCATTATGGCTGCAGAGAAAGTGCAGTGCAGATACACATATGGTGCAGGGTCACGTCGAGTTACATTGTGAGGCCGAGAGCATTTTATCATTCATTTGGCTTATAAACACAGACAGGAAGCCGTCCTTGAGCTTGTCATTACTAATAACTGCAGGTCTTTTTTCTCAGTTTCTCGTGGCACTGGACAGGGATGTCCATTAAGCCCTTTATTATTTAATCTTGTATCGGAACCTTTAGCTATAACACTACGTGAAGCTAAAAGTATTCTTGGTATCTCTATGAATAGAACCATACATAAGATTTCTCTTTATGCAGATGATCTTTTGGTTTTTATTTCAAATTTTGAGGAATCAATTCCTAATCTTTTGGAAACACTTAAAGATTTCGCTAAATTTTCTGGGTATAAACAACTTGAAAGAAGTGAATTGTTTCCATTAAATGTCCCTGTTAGTATATATAATGATATTCCTTTTAGAATTGTTAATACATTTAGATATTTAGGTATTATAATTACTAAAAAAAATATAAAGATCTCTATAAAGCGAACGTAGTTCTTTTAATGGACTCCATGAAGCACAATTTTCTAGATGGAATCCACTTACTTTTTTTTTAATAGGTCGGATTCATGCTGTGAAAATGATCTTACTTAGATTTTTATATATTTTCCAAAATATACCTATCTTTTTAACTAAAAAAAATTCAATCAAATTGACTCTCTTATTTCTTCCTTTATTTGGAACAACAAGAGACCAAGAATTAATAGCTATCATTTACAAAAATCTACAAAACGATGGGGACTTGCACTTCCTAATTTAAGCCTGTATTTTTGGGCTGTGAATATTAGACAATTATGTTTTTTGTTATATTGGCTTGATAAGAACCAAAAATCATTATGGGTTGATTTGGAATTAAAATCTGTTGAACAATTTTATTTAACTTCAATTTTTGGAGCTCCATTACGTTTACAGCTCTCTAAAATTCCAAATTTAAATCTTTACCCGGTTATTAAACAATCCCTACGGATTTGGGTTCAGTTTCGTTTTTTTTTAAATTTTAAACAATTTAAGATGACTAGTTTTTTACATCGAAACTTCTCATTTAAACCTTCAACAACTGACCCCATTTTTCTCCTATGGAAAATAAAGGGATCCATTCTTTTACAGATTTATTTTGTGATGGTCCATTATGATCTTTGAAGAGTTAATTAACAAATTTTCTCTCGCTCATGCACATTTTTTTGCAATATGTTCAGGTTAGACATTTTTTACGATATTTACCTAAGTTTCCATATTTACAAGAATCTGATTTTTTTCGATACCATTTTGAAATTGAATCCCTTCGTGAAAGGTTCCATTGGCAGCATTTATCATTTGTTTTTGTTACAAAACGAGAACCTATCACTAAAGATTAAACAAGATTGTGACAGAGAACTTAATATGATCTTTGTTAATGAAGATTGGCTTCGAGTTTTGAAAAACGTAAATTCTTCTTCTGTATGTGCCGACCATTGTTTAATTAAATTTAAAACTGTTCACCGTTATTATTTAACAAAGGGGAGACTATCTAAAATATTTCCTAGTATAGACAAATGCTGTGATAGTTGTAAAACTGAAGTAGCTACTTTGTCACATATGTTCTGGTCATGTTCTTCATTAAAATCGTTTTGGAAATCATTATTTTCTACAATTTCTAAAGCTCTGAAAATTAATTTACAAACTAATAGATTGACTGTTCTATTTGGAATAGCTCCACATCATATTCAGGGAATTTCATCTTCAGATCAACATGTAATTGCATTTGTTACACTACTGACAAGAAGGGCTATTTTATTAAAATGGAAAGATATTTCTTCCCCTACATTAATTGAATCGTTTTCTCACGGAATGTTATGTCTTAGTTTGGAAAAAAATAGAAGTAGAACTTATGATCCTCGATTCGATTTTGAGAGAAGATGGGGTTCTTTTGCCAAATATTATCATTTAATTTGAATTATGCTATATGGTTTCCGTCCAATTTTATTTTTTTATAAATATGAAATGTCGGTTGATGATTCTTTTTTTAAAAATTTAGATGATGGTCAAACGTATTGCTCCGGGGGGTTCATTCCTAATGGATTCCCCCCCCCCTTTTTCTGGTTAGTGGGTTTCTTTCCGAGTTAAATGGGGTACTTCTTTCCCTTATTTTTCTGTATATAGATTTTTCCATTTTTATATTTTACGATCAGTTTTTTCAGCTTTATTATGGTATACATATTAATCTATTGAAGTTTTGTATCATTTTATAGCTGTAGACAATTATGTATCAATAAAAAAGATTCTAAAAATGAAAAATGAAACTGGCAAAACAATCACTAGACATATGGTGCAGAGTCACGTCGAGTTACATTGTGAGGCTGAGTACATTTTATCATTCATTTGGCTTATAACCACAGACAGGAAGCCGTCCTTGAGCCTGGTGTTACGCGCTTTAAGGCTTTTGTATCTCTTTCCCGATGGGGGAGCGGGTTTGCAGCAAGAATGTCCAGATTGTGAGGATCTTTGAGTACATGGCCTGCTTTTCCGAGGGATGGGAAGTGTAGGAAGAGTCCATGGAGTGGAGGCTTGTTTCTCTGATGTTCTCTGCTCTCCAAAGTTCTCTGCAGTTCCTTGCAGTCATGGGCAGAGCAATAGCCATACGAAGGCGTGAAGTATCGACAAGAAGCTCAGAGACCTCGGCCTTCACCCTGCCTTGTGTAGCTGAATCCTGGACTTCCTGTCAGATCGCCGGCAGGTGGTAAGTATGGGCTCGTTCACCTCTCTCTCTCTCTCTCTGCCCCTCAGCACACATACCCCACAGGGTTGGCTTCTTGCCACCTACTTTACTCTGTGCACTCATGACTTGTGTCGCCACCCACAGCTCCAATCTGCTAATTAAATTTGCTGACGACACTACACTGACTGTCCTAATCTCAAATAATAACGAGGCAGCCGACAGAGAAGAAGTCATCACCCCGACACAGTGGTGTCAAGAAAACAACCTCTCCCTCATTGTGACAAAAACACAGGAGTTGGTTGTGGATTAGAGAAGGAATGGGAGACAGGTATCAAATTCAACATTTCCAAGTCTGTTGTTGACACAAAATGCACATTTTAATATTGATCATGACAAAATGTATTTTTTATATCGTTAATGACTTAAAACATATTTACAGATTGTGATTGACAGAGAATCGTATAATTTGTGTTCCGTGTGTTATCTGAATGTACTTGCCTGTGATGCTGCCACAAGTCAGTGTTTCTCTGTACCTGTACCTTCCCGTACTTGTGCACTTGGCAATAAATTTAACAGGATCTAAGAAATCTCAGTGAGATTTGATTAGTGATGATCATCTTGGCAGCTCGGTAGGTCGAATGTATGAGACAGTACACTGTTAAATGCAAAACCCTGAACAGTGTCGATGATCAGAGGAATCTCAGACTCCAAGGAGGCGGGACTATGACGTCAGTCACAGGCTGACAGCGCTGACTGTGGACTGAACCATAAGAGAGAGAGAGAGCGATCTGCAGACAGGCAGTCGGCCAGTCTAAAGAGAGAGAGAGAGAGACTGGAAAAGCTGATAGCTTCAGTTAGTCGCAGCTGAGGCTTGGAACTCTCCTATGCCCACAAGAGTGGGTTGATCATCGGTACACGGACCCACAACGAACGTGTGTGGCTGACACTTCGTATAATCCAGAGGAGTGAGTTTTGGAATATCTTGTGTTATCCCTTGCCTGGGTATGTTGTGTGGCAACCCCCGGAAGACGGTATTCCTGTGACAGGTCACTTTCGCTGATAACTTGTATGTGGACGGATTCAACAGATAAGAACTTCGTCGGCGGTTATTTTGTTGTAACTGCCTTTTCTCTACGTTTCACCCTGGATTACAAATATCTCTCTCCCATCATTTATTCCGTGGATTACTGAACTTTCCTACTTTACCATCTCAAGACTCTAAGCTTTGTTCCCTCACGCTTGATAGTTTGGGAATTATATTTACACATATATACACCTAACACTGTCAACTTTCCTTTATTTCATTAAGTTACTATAAGTAGATACAAATAAAGAGAATGGTTTTAACATCAAAACCAGACTCCACTGTGAACTCTATTGCTGCTGGTTCGTTTCGAAAACGTTACAGTTCGTAACACAGTTTTATAAAACTAGTTAGACCACATCTGGAGTGTTTCATACAGTTCTGGTCGCCCCCATTCTCGGAAGGATGTCGGGGCTTTGGACAGGGCGGGGAAGAGGTTAACCAGGACACTGCCTGGATTAGAGGGCATGAGCTATAACGAGAAGCTGGACAAACTTGTGCTGTTTTCTCCAGAGCGGCGCGGGCTGGGGAGAGACTGGATGGACATTTCTAAGATTTCGAGAGGAATAGATAGAGTGGATATATTTTTCCTGGGGGCTGAAATGTCTAATACATTTAAGGTGAGAGGAGATGTGAGCGGCAAGTTTGCTTCTTTCCACAGACTAATGAGTAGCCGGAGTCTCTGCCTGGGGGGGGTTTCAATCAATCCTGACACGTGATCCCGTTTGCCCCTCCCATTTAACAGCAGATGGGCAGCATCTGCGCATCTGTTTCCGAGGCCCCGCCTCCCGGTGATGTAAAATCTCTTCGCGCATGTCCACAGTCTCCGGGTGGACGGTGTTTTCCTCTCCGTTCAGAGCTGAAGTGGGTCGGCTGTGTGTTCGTGAAAGACTTTCGTCTCTTCCGTCGGGATCACTGTCTGCGGGCCGAAGATATCACTTTCCCATCGGTGAGTATTGAGACCGATCCCGCGCGGGGAGATCCGATGTTGGCCGTGAGCCCCGAACTGAGGGCCAGGAATTCATTTGTTTCCCAACTATCTGGGCTCGTCAGAAATGTGTAGACTTCACTTAATCTGCATTGAACGATCCAAACCAGGAGCCCAGGCTGTCTATTTTCACAGAATTGAAATGGAAGTCCCGCCGTCAGGTCACGTGAGGCTGTGTGCCGCAGATTCGCCCCGCCCTCCCCTTTGTGACGCCAGATCACGTGGTGTGATTTTGGTCGCTGAGTCCCATTAACTTACCCGAACTCGCCTTGTTTCCTGAGGCTCCTCAGATTTGTTCTGGAGCTTTATGGCTGTTGTGTCTTCTTCCGGAGTGGGGTGGGTGAGAAAGGAGAACGTCCCAGGTTGTGGGGATCTTTGATTTCACTGCCTGCTTTACCGAGAGACTGGGAAGTCTAGGGGGAGAATGGTTCGAGCCTCCGCTCCCCGCAGTAGAGCTGAGCCATGCATTACTCCTGCACGTTTATAGTCCAGCGACGGCGGTCGGTCCAGTATAGACAAGACAAGATCTGTATCCTAGGATCTGTAATACAAATTTCCTGAAATGGTCCTGTTTTAACCTGGAAATGGAGTGATAGTATAACAGTACAGGAAGCACAACTTTTCCCTGTAAATTATCCTGGAACCGATTTGTCTGTTATTCCTGGTAATGTGTCCGGTGCAGTTGTTGCTAATGAGGTTCACATGAATAATCTCAGGAATGATCGGATTTATATATGAGGAGCATTTGATGGCTCTGGACCTGTGCTCAATGGAGTTCAGAGGGACGGTGGGGGTGGTAGGGGGATGTATGGTTAAGTAAACTTACCGAATGCTGAAAAGCCTGGATACAGTGGACATGGAGAGGATGTTTCCATTAGACAGAGAGTCTGTGATCTGACAGCACGGTCTCAGAATAAACTTGCTTCCCTTTAAAACTGAGATGAGAAAAAAATTTTGGCCAAAAGATGTCTGATCTGTGGAATTTGTTGCCGCAGAATTTGTTTGAGTCTGCCATTTGGGTCTATTTGTGAAGATTAATATACTGATGATTGCTGAGTAGTTTCAGGGTTACAGGAGGAAGGCAGGAATATGGTGTTGGATTAAAAATTAGCTATGATGGAATGGTTGAGTGGTGGAGCAGACCAGATGGATTGAATCACCTAATTCTGTTCCTGTGTCTTGTGTCTTACCATGACTGAATGATAGCTCCTTCTTATCCCGTATTGTTTTGTGATGTGTGAGGGACAATTAAAGATTGTTCACTGAGATCATTATATTTGCCAACGTTTAAATTTCAGTGAGTTTTGTTCCTAGTAACATTAAGCAGAAATGTTTGGTCCTCCTTTTCATTGTTAACGTGCTTCATTATCTTTCATGTTAAAGTTAGACCTGCAGTGAGAGACTTATTGGAAGAAAAACCACGACTGAAGACGAGGGAACAGCAACAAGTGAACCAGCCCGAGGATTGAGAGCATCGACTGGAGAGGACCCATCTGACTCGGAGATTCCAGTGATTCAGTCGGGAGAAAGTTTGGTGAGTCTCATTTACTCAAACACTGGTCCTTTAGACATTACATACCTGTACAAAGGAAGGTAGGAAATAGTTGGGAGTAAGACAGAATGTGCCCAGAAGAACCAAGGAGATGGTGGTGGACTTTAGGAGACCTAGGCCTCATATGGAGCCAGTGATCATTAATGGAGAATGTGTGGAGCAGGTTAAGCCCTACAAGTATCTGGGAGTACAGTTAGACAAGAAGCTAGACTGGACTGCCAACACAGATGCCTTGTGCAGGAAGGCACAGAGTCGACTGTACGTCCTTAGAAGGTTGGCGTCATTCAATGTTTGTAGTGAGATGCTGAAGATGTTCTATAGGTCAGTTGTGGAGAGCACCCTCTTCTTTGTGGTGGCGTGTTGGGGAGGTGGCATTAAGAAGAGGGACGCCTCACTTCTTAATAAGCTGGTAAGGAAGGCGGCTCTGTCGTGGGCACAGAACTGGAGAGTATAACATCGGTAGCAGAGCGAAGGGCGCTGAGTAGGCTACAGTCAATCATGGAAAACCCTGAACATTCTCTGCATAGCACCATCCAGAGACAGAGAAGCAGTTTCAGCGACAGGTTGCTATCGATGCAATGCTCCTCAGACAGGATGAAGAGATCACTACTCCCCAATGCCATTCGGCTTTACAATTCAACCACCAGGAGTAAGATATGTTAAAGTGCCGGGGTTAGGACTGAGCTTAAGTTACCATTCAATGTATTTAAGTAGTTAAGTATTGTATGTAATTAGCTTTGCTACAATAAGTGTATGGGACATTGGAAAAAATGTTGAATTTCCCCATGGGGATGAATAAAGTATCTATCTATCTATCTATCTATCAGTTATGCCAGTACCAGTCAGACACAGTTATGAAGAAGCTCCCCACCCCAATATTCCCTTTAAACTTTTCACCCTTCACCCTTAACCCATGTCCTCTGGTTTTTTTTCTCCCCTAGCCTCAGTGGAAAAAGCCTGCTTGCATTCACTCTATCTATACCCATCATAATTTTATACATCTCTATCAAATCACCCCTCATTCTCCTACGCTCCAGGGAATAAAGTCCTAACCTATTCAACCTTTCTCTGTAACTCAGTTTCTCAAGTCCCAGCAACATCCTTGTAAACCTTCTCTGCACTCTTTCGACCTTATTAATATTCTTCCTGTAATTCGGTGACCAAAACTGCACACAGTATTCCAAATTCCCCCTCACTAATGCAATATACAACCTCACCATTACATTCCAACTCTTATACTCAGTACTTTGATTTATAAAGGCCAATGTACCAAAAGCTCTCTTTACTACCCTATCTACATGTGATGCCACTTTTAGGGAATTTTGTATCATTATTCCTAGATCCCTCTGTTCTAGTGCCCTTCTCAGTACCCTACCATTTACCTTGTATGTTCTACCTTGGTTTGATTTCCAAAGTGCAATACCTCACACTTGTCTGTATTAAACTCCATCTGCCATTTTTCCAGCTGGTTCAGATCCCTCTGCAAGCTTGGAAAACCTTCTTCACTGTGCACTACACCTCCAATCTTTGTATCATCAACAAATTTGCTGATCCAATTTACCAAATTATTATCCAAGATCATTGATATAGATGACAAATAACAATGGACCCAGCATTGATCCCTGTGGTACACCACTAGTCACAGGCCTCCACTCAGAGTAGCAATCCTCCACTACCACTCTCCGACTTCTCCCATTCTCAATTCCCTATCAAATTTACTACCTCACCATGTATACCTAGTGACTGAATCTTCCTAACTAACCTCCGATGCGGGACTTTGTCAAAAGCCTTACTGAAGTCCACGTAGACAACATCCACTGCCTTGCCTTCATCCACTTTCCTTGTAACCGCCTCGAAAATCTCTAATATATTTGTTAAACATTGCACAAAGCCATGTTGACTCTCCCTAATAAGTCCCTGTCTATCTAAATAATTGTCAATCCTATCTCTTAGTACTCCTTCCAATAATTTACCCATGACCGACATCAAACTTGCCAGCCCATAATTTCCCGGATTACTTTTAGAGCCTGCTTTAAACAACGGAACAACATGAGCTATCCTCCAAATCTCTGGCACCTCACCTGTAGATAACGACTTTTAAATATATCTGCCAGGGCCCCTGCAATTTCAACACTAGTCTCCTTCAAGGTCCGAGGGAATACCCTGTCAGGTCCTGGAGATTTATCTACTCGCCTCAAGGTCGCAAGCACCTCCTCCTCTTCTATCTGTATAGGTTCCATGACCTCAATACTTGTTTGCCTTATTTCCATTGACTCCATGCCAGTTTCCTTAGTAAATTCAGACAGAAAAAAACCATTTAACATCTCCCCAATTTCTTTTGGTTCCATACATAGCCCACCACTCTGATCTTCAAGAGGACCAATTTTATCCCTTAACTATCCTTTTGCTATTACTATACCTGTGGAAGCTCTTACTATCCTTCACCTTGACTGCCAACGCTACCTCATGTCTTCTTTCAGCCCTCCTGATTTCTTCCTTAAGTATTTGTTTGCACTTTTTATACTACTCAAGTACCTTCTTTGCTCCCTGTTTCTTACACATGTCATACATCTCTCTCTTCTTTATCAGAATTCCAATATCCATCGAGAACCAAGGTTCCTTATTCTTATTCACTTTGCCTTTAATCCTGAGACTTTGTCCCCAGGGTGTCCTCATGGGCCATCCAGAAATAATTTCAGCTGGTGACAACCCTGTTTTCCCCTGTGGGGTAACCCTCATATGGAATCGGGCTAATGGTCGGACCTTCAACCAAGTGAGTCCAGTCTCCACTGTTAGTCTGGCCAGTTTACTCTTCAGAGTGCCATTGGCTCTTTCCACTCTGCCAGCTGCCCGTGGGTGGTGTACACAGTGGAATTGTTGCTTGATAGCTAGTTTGTTACATACTCCTTCATTTACTTTCACCATAAAGTGTGGGCCATTGTTGAACTCAGCATCTCTGGCAGGCCGTACCTGGGAATTATTTCCCTTAATAATACCTTCACAACAGTCACAGCAGTATTATTGGTAGTTGGAATAGCTTCAATCCATCTACTAAACACATCTATAATAACTAAGCAGTATCTATAGCATTGTACTCCAGGCAATTCAATAAAATCAACTTGTAGACACGAGAAAGATCCACCTGGCAGGGTAGTCGTACCCGGTGTGCAGGGTACAGGTTACCAACCATTCCCTCCTTTCCCAGGTGTGTACAATTATGTATATAATCAACCAATATTGGTAAAAGCTGTGTAGGAACACAAACCTGTCCCACTGGGAGATCCAAAAACCTAGGTCGGGGTCTTTCTGGCACCCCATCTGGGACCACAGTTTTCACTCCTCCTCAGAGGCATCCTCCTGAGAAGAACAAAACTCGAGGTAGCTGTAGAGCGGTGAGTAAGTTGTTTACAAAAGTGACATTACTAATGGGGTGGCCAGAGGAAGTCAGGAACCCCCACGTTCCCAGAGATCCCCGTAGTCATGTACAATTCCAAACGCTTAACGGGAGTCTGTGTAAATGTTCCCACTTCTGTCTGTTGCTGGGATACAGGCACGAGTCAGAGCAAACAGCTCAGCCTTCGGGGTGGAGACAGCTGCTTCAAAAGAGGCCTGTTCAATTACTTCACTGTCCGTCACTATCGCATATTCAGAATATCGTATTCCTGCTCGATCCACAAAAGAGCTTCCGTCCTCATAAAACATTGCCTCGGGCTAGAGGGGGTATTGCGGAATGGATGGGAGAGTCTGTCCTTCTTTCACAGTGATCCTGATGGGCTAGAGGGGGTATTGCGGAATGGATGGGAGAGTCTGTCCTTCTTTCACAGTGATCCGGACGCGCTAGAGGGGCTATTGCGGAATGGATGGGAGAGTCTGTCCTTCTTTCACTGAGATCCGGACAGGCTAGAGGGGGTATTGCAGAATGGATGGGAGAGTCTGTCCTTCTTTCACAGTGATCCGAACGGGCTAGAGGGGGTATTGCAGAATGGATGGGAGAGTCTGTCCTTCTTTCACAGTGATCCGAACGGGCTAGAGGGGGTATTGCAGAATGGATGGGAGAGTCTGTCCTTCTTTCACTGAGATCCGGACAGGCTAGAGGGGGTATTGCAGAATGGATGGGAGAGTCTGTCCTTCTTTCACAGTGATCCGAACGGGCTAGAGGGGGTATTGCAGAATGGATGGGAGAGTCTGTCCTTCTTTCACAGTGATCCGAACGGGCTAGAGGGGGTATTGCAGAATGGATGGGAGAGTCTGTCCTTCTTTCACAGTGATCCGGACGGGCTAGAGGGGGTATTGCAGAATGGATAGGAGAGTCTGTCCTTCTTTCACAGTGATCCGGTCCGGCTAGAGGGGGTATTGCAGAATGGATGGGAGAGTCTGTCCTTCTTTCACAGTGATCCGGACGGGCTAGAGGGGGTATTGCAGAATGGATGGGAGAGCCTGTCCTTTCACTGTGATCCAGACGGGCTAGAGGGGGTATTGCGGAATGGATGGGAGAGTCTGTCCTTCTTTCACTGTGATCCGGACAGGCTAGAGGGGGTATTGCAGAATGGATGGGAGAGTCTGTCCTTTCACAGTGATCCGGATGGGCTAGAGGGGGTATTGCAGAATGGATGGGAGAGTCTGTCCTTTCACTGTGATCCGGACAGGCTAGAGGGGGTATTGCAGAATGGATGGGAGAGTCTGTCCTTCTTTCACTGTGATCCCGACAGGCTAGGGGGGTATTGCAGAATGGATGGGAGAGTCTGTCCTTCTTTCACAGTGATCCGGACGGGCTAGAGGGGGTATTGCAGAATGGATGGGAGAGTCTGTCCTTCTTTCACTGTTATCCCGACAGGCTAGGGGGGTATTGCAGAATGGATGTGAGAGTCTGTCCTTCTTTCACAGTAATCCGGACGGGCTAGAGGGGGTATTGCAGAATGGATGGGAGAGTCTGTCCTTCTTTCACTGTGATCCCGACAGGCTAGGGGGGTATTGCAGAATGGATGGGAGAGTCTGTCCTTCTTTCACAGTGATCCGGACGGGCTAGAGGGGGTATTGCAGAATGGATGGGAGAGTCTGTCCTTCTTTCACAGTGATCCGGACGGGCTAGAGGGGGTATTGCAGAATGGATGGGAGAATCTGTCCTTCTTTCACAGTGATCCGGACGGGCTAGAGGGGGTATTGCAGAATGGATGGGAGAGTCTGTCCTTCTTTCTCAGTGATCCGGACGGGCTAGAGGGGGTATTGCAGAATGGATGGGAGAGTCTGTCCTTCTTTCACTATGATCCGGATGGGCTAGAGGGGGTATTGCAGAATGGATGGGAGAGTCTGTCCTTTCACAGTGATCCGGACAGTCTAGAGGGGGTATTGCAGACTGGATGGGAGAGTCTGCCCTTTCACAGTGATCCAGATGGGCCAGAGGGGGTATTGCGGAATGGATGGGAGAGTCTGTCCTTTCACAGTGATCCAGAAGGGCTAGAGGTGGTATTGCAGAATGGATGGGAGAGTCTGTCCTTCTTTCACAGTGATCCGGACAGGCTAGAGGGGGTATTGCAGAATGGATGGGAGAGTCTGTCCTTCTTTCACAGTGATCCGGACGGGCTAGAGGGGGTATTGCGGAATGGATGGGAGAGTCTGTCCTTCTTTCACAGTGATCCGGACAGGCTAGAGGGGGTATTGTGGAATGGATGCGAGAGTCGGTCCTTCTTTCACTGTGATCCGGATGGGCTAGAGGGGGTATTGCGGAATGGATGGGAGAGTCTGTCCTTCTTTCACAGTGATGCAGACGGGCTAGAGGGTGTATTGCAGAATGGATGGGAGAGTCTGTCCTTCTTTCACAGTGATCCGGACAGGCTAGAGGGGGTATTGCAGAATGGATGGGAGAGTCTGTCCTTTCACAGTGATCCGGACAGGCTAGAGGGGGTATTGCAGAATGGATGGGAGAGTCTGTCCTTCTTTCACAGTGATCCAGACGGGCTAGAGGGTGTATTGCAGAATGGATGGGAGAGTCTGTCCTTCTTTCACAGTGATCCGGACAGGCTAGAGGGGATATTGCAGAATGGATGGGAGAGTCTGTCCTTTCACAGTGATCCAGACGGGCTAGAGGGGGTATTGCAGAATGGATGGGAGAGTCTGTCCTTTTTTCACAGTGATCCGGACAGGCTAGCGGGGTTATTGTGGAATGGATGCGAGAGTCTGTCCTTCTTTTACTGAGATCCGGTTGGGCTAGAGGGGGTATTGCAGAATGGATGGGAGAGTCTGTCCTTCTTTCACAGTGATCCAGACGGGCTAGAGGGTGTATTGCGGAATGGATGGGAGAGTCTGTCCTTCTTTCACAGTGATCCGGACAGGCTAGAGGGGGTATTGCAGAATGGATGGGAGAGTCTGTCCTTCTTTCACAGTGATCCGGACGGGCTAGAGGGGCTATTGCGGAATGGATGGGAGAGTCTGTCCTTCTTTCACAGTGATCCAGACGTGCTAGAGGGTGTATTGCGGAATGGATGGGAGAGTCTGTCCTTCTTTCACAGTGATCCGGACAGGCTAGAGGGGGTATTGCAGAATGGATGGGAGAGTCTGTTCTTCTTTCACAGTGATCCGGACAGGCTAGAGGGGGTATTGCAGAATGGATGCAAGAGTCTGTCCTTCTTTCACAGTGATCCAGACGGGCTAGAGGGGCTATTGCGGAATGGATGGGAGAGTCTGTCCTTCTTTCACAGTGATCCGGACGGGCTAGAGGGGGTATTGCAGAATGGATGGGAGAGTCTGTCCTTCTTTCACTGTGATCCGGACAGGCTAGAGGGGGTATTGCAGAATGGATGGGAGAGTCTGTCCTTCTTTCACAGTGATCCGGACAGGCTAGAGGGGGTATTGTGGAATGGATGCGAGAGTCTGTCCTTCTTTCACTGTTATCCGGATGGGCTAGAGGGGGTTTTGCAGAATGGATGGGAGAGTCTGTCCTTCTTTCACAGTGATCCGGACGGGCTAGAGGGGCTATTGCGGAATGGATGGGAGAGTCTGTCCTTCTTTCACTGTGATCCGGACAGGCTAGATGGGGTATTGCAGAATGGATGGGAGAGAATGTCCTTCTTTCACAGTGATCCGGACAGGCTAGAGGGGCTATTGCGGAATGGATGGGAGAGTCTGTCCTTCTTTCACAGTGATCCGGACGGGCTAGAGGGGGTATTGCAGAATGGATGGGAGAGTCTGTCCTTCTTTCACTGTGATCCGGACAGGCTAGAGGGGGTATTGCAGAATGGATGGGAGAGTCTGTCCTTCTTTCACAGTGATCAGGACAGGCTAGAGGGGGTATTGTGGAATGGATGCGAGAGTCTGTCCTTCTTTCACTGTGATCCGGACAGGCTAGGGGATGTATTGCGGAATGGATGGGAGAGTCTGTCCTTCTTTCACAGTGATCCGGACAGGCTAGAGGGGGTATTGCAGAATGGATGGGAGAGTCTGTTCTTCTTTCACAGTGATCCGGACAGGCTAGGGGGGTATTGCAGAATGGATGCAAGAGTCTGTCCTTCTTTAACAGTGATCCAGACGGGCTAGAGGGGCTATTGCGGAATGGATGGGAGAGTCTGTCCTTCTTTCACAGTGATCCGGACGGGCTAGTGGGGGTATTGCAGAATGGATGGGAGAGTCTGTCCTTCTTTCACTGTGATCCGGACAGGCTAGAGGGGGTATTGCAGAATGGATGGGAGAGTCTGTCCTTCTTTCACAGTGATCCGGACAGGCTAGAGGGGGTATTGTGGAATGGATGTGAGAGTCTGTCCTTCTTTCACTGTTATCCGGATGGGCTAGAGGGGGTTTTGCAGAATGGATGGGAGAGTCTGTCCTTCTTTCACAGTGATCCGGACGGGCTAGAGGGGCTATTGCGGAATGGATGGGAGAGTCTGTCCTTCTTTCACTGTGATCCGGACAGGCTAGAGGGGGTATTGCAGAATGGATGGGAGAGTCTGTCCTTCTTTCACAGTGATCCGGACGGGCTAGAGGGGCTATTGCGGAATGGATGGGAGAGTCTGTCCTTCTTTCACAGTGATCCGGACGGGCTAGAGGGGGTATTGCAGAATGGATGGGAGAGTCTGTCCTTCTTTCACTGTGATCCGGACAGGCTAGAGGGGGTATTGCAGAATGGATGGGAGAGTCTGTCCTTCTTTCACAGTGATCCGGACAGGCTAGAGGGGGTATTGTGGAATGGATGCGAGAGTCTGTCCTTCTTTCACTGTTATCCGGATGGGCTAGAGGGGGTTTTGCAGAATGGATGGGAGAGTCTGTCCTTCTTTCACAGTGATCCGGACGGGCTAGAGGGGCTATTGCGGAATGGATGGGAGAGTCTGTCCTTCTTTCACTGTGATCCGGACAGGCTAGAGGGGGTATTGCAGAATGGATGGGAGAGTCTGTCCTTCTTTCACAGTGATCCGGACGGGCTAGAGGGGCTATTGCGGAATGGATGGGAGAGTCTGTCCTTCTTTCACAGTGATCCAGACGGGCTAGAGGGTGTATTGCGGAATGGATGGGAGAGTCTGTCCTTCTTTCACAGTGATCCGGACAGGCTAGAGGGGGTATTGCAGAATGGATGGGAGAGTCTGTTCTTCTTTCACAGTGATCCGGACAGGCTAGTGGGGGTATTGCAGAATGGATGCAGGAGTCTGTCCTTCTTTCACAGTGATCCAGACGGGCTAGAGGGGCTATTGCGGAATGGATGGGAGAGTCTGTCCTTCTTTCACAGTGATCCGGACGGGCTAGAGGGGGTATTGCAGAATGGATGGGAGAGTCTGTCCTTCTTTCACAGTGATCCGGACAGGCTAGAGGGGGTATTGTGGAATGGATGCGAGAGTCTGTCCTTCTTTCACTGTTATCCGGATGGGCTAGAGGGGGTTTTGCAGAATGGATGGGAGAGTCTGTCCTTCTTTCACAGTGATCCGGACGGGCTAGAGGGGCAATTGCGGAATGGATGGGAGAGTCTGTCCTTCTTTCACTGTGATCCGGACAGGCTAGAGGGGGTATTGCAGAATGGATGGGAGAGAATGTCCTTCTTTCACAGTGATCCGGACAGGCTAGAGGGGTTATTGCAGAATGGATGGGAGAGTCTGTCCTTTTTTCACTGTGATCCGGACAGGCTAAAGGGTGTATTGCAGAATGGATGGCAGAGTCTGTCCTTCTTTCACAGTGATCCGGACAGGAGGGCTGACGTCATGGACTGAAATTGCCCAGAGATGGGGTACAACGTCTTGGGTTCGGTCACTATTAAAAGAATGTCTTACCAGATGTCCCGATTTCACCTCAGACTCCTTCCAGTATCGAAGTTGGCCCGCGGCAAAGTCTTGCCAGTCTCCCTCGGTGCTGGAGGCCTGTTTCGTCAGGGTGTAGGCAAGGAGCCCTAGGCTCTTTGTCTTTAACCCAGGGCAAACCCTGAAGGTGGTATGGGGAACCACCAATCCTGTCTGTCGCCAAAAGAAATCTGGAACTTCAGCAAGAAATGCAATGCCGTCTCTTACATTAACCTGTCCAATCACCATGACTGGGAATTTCTGTCCCTCGAGGGGTGCATAATATTAGCTTTCCTCAGTTGAGCACCATGTAGGGTCATAACACAGAGTCACATGAGAGTCGGCCGCTGGCAGAAGGTGTTCAAATGTACTGGAGTCCAGATAAAGTGCCCACCTCTGGGTGGTCAGAGGAAGCTCTCAGTTGTTCACAGTTCCAGCGTGATATCCTTGTCCGTGCATAGAATCTCGACTTCCAATGGACAGAGCAAATCTCTCCCTACGAGATTACACCCCCGTCTGGTGGTGACTGTCATTGAAACCTCACACTGGTTCCCCTGGAATTCCACCTGCGGTTGCTGGGTACGTGAATACGTACGTTCCGTGCCATCGAACCCTGACAGAGTGATTGTAGCGTCTGATAGCTGGAATCCCTTTTCCGATACTGTTTCCTGACCGAGAGTGGTTGTGGTTGCCCTCATATCAATCATAAACGGAACTGGATTTCCAGCAACTTGCAATATTACATTGGGCTCTTCCTGAGTGTTGGCACTCATGGTTGGAAGCATCTTCTTGTCAGTTTCTAAACGGGTTGTTGTCCCCACCTGTCCCTTGGTAGGTTTTTATTCCCATTTCTGTTCCTCAGATAAAGCCCGCTCGCATCCTTCTTCCTGCTGAGCATATTCACCTTTAATATTAGTTCCCTTCGAGGTTGATCGAGATTCGAAAGTTGGGTCCTAATGATATGTCAAAGCTCGTCACATTCAATTTCGTTCATTGTCAGGCCAATCCATATTATTTGTTTCAATCATGTTGGCTAACTTAGTTGGTAAGCATTGGAGCAGTAGGGCATTGAACTAGGGGGACAGATTCCCATCATTAAAGTCTTGGTCTCCTGCGAAGGTGCCGTAGCAGGCCACAAATCGCTCTCAATAGTCTGGTCCCCATTCCCCAGGCTTAGGTTTGTATTCAGGTACTTTAGTGATGTTTACAGGTTGCTGGAGAGCCCTTTCCAAGGCTTGAATAATCTGGTCTGTCTGTTCATTCTGATTATGTTTTCCCACCTGTAACGCCTGATAGGTTTGGTATCTCTATTCTGCCTTCCATTTCTGCCCTTCATTAGCTGAGAGAATCATGCAGCAGAGACTGAATAAATCTTGCGGAGTCACATTAAACATTTGTATAGTACTGTGGACATACTGAGCAAACTGTGCTGGTTTTTCTTTTCTATTGAGGCTTCCAGGGAGCATACACAGGAATCACTGAGGGCTGTCCCTTCTCCTAGTCCTAGGGGGAGCGTTTGCTACTGCTGTTCAGGAGGATTTAAACTAATGTGGCAGGGGGATAGGAACAAGTGCAGAGAGACAGAGGGGTGCAAAATGAGAGTAGAAGCAAAAAGTAGTAAGGTGAAAAGTAAAAGTGGCAGGCAGTCAAATCCAGGGCAAAAATCAAAAAGGGCCACTTTTCAACAAAATTGTATAAGGGCTAAGAGTGTTGTGAAAACAAGCCTGAAGGCTTTGTGTGTCAATGCAAGGAGCATTCGTAATAAGGTGGATGAATTGAATGTGCAGATAGTTATTAATGAGTATGATATAGTTGGAATCACAGAGACATGGCTCCAGGGTGACCAAGGATAGGAGCTCAACATCCAGGGATATTCAATATTCAGGAGGGATAGACAGGAAAGAAAAGGAGGTGGGGTAGCGTTGCTGGTTAGAGAAGAGATTAACGCAATAGAAAGGAAGGACATTAGCCTGGAGGATGTGCAATCGATATGGGTAGAGCTGCGTAACACTAAGGGGCATAAAACGCTGGTGGGATTTGTGTACAGGCCACCTAACAGTAGTAGTGAAGTTGGGGATGGCATTAAACAGGAAATTAGAAATGCGTGCAAAAAAGGAACAGCAGTTGTAATGGGTGACTTCAATCTACATTTAGATTGGGTGAATCAAATTGGTAAGGGTGCTGAGGAAGAGGATTTCTGAGAACGTGTGCGGGATGGTTTTCTGAACCAACATGTCGAGGAACCAACTAGAGAGCAGGCCATTCTAGACTGGGTATTGAGCAATGAGGAAGGGTTAATTAGCAATCTTGTCATGCGAGGCCCCTTGTGTAAGAGTGACCATAATATGGTGGAATTCTTCATTAAGATGGAGATTGATATAGTTAATTCAGAACCAAATGTTCTGAACTTAAAGAAGGGCAACTTTGAAGATATGAGACGTGAATTAGCTAAGACAGACTGGCAAATGATATTTAAAGGGTTGACAGTGGACAGAAACATAGAAAATAGGTGCAGGTGTAGGCCATTTGGCCCTTCGAGCCTGCACCGCCATTCAGTATGATCATGGCTGATCATCCAACTCAGAACCCTGTACCTGTTTTCTCTCCATACCCCCAATCCCGTTAGCCACAAAGGCCATATCTAACTCCCTCTTAAATATAGCCAAAGAACTGGCCTCAACTGTTTCCTGTGGCAGAGAATTCCACAGATTCACCACTCTGTGTGTGAAGAAGTTTTTCCTCATCTCGGTCCTAAAAGTCTTCCCCTTTATCCTTAAACTGTGACCCCTCGTTCTGGACTCCCCCAACATCGGAAACAATCTTCCTGCATCTAGCCTGTCCAATCCCTTTAGAATTTTATACGTTTCAATAAGATCCCCCATCAATCTTCTAAATTCCAGTGAGTATAAGCTTAGTCGATCCAGTCTTTCTTCATATGAAAGTCCTGCCATCCCAGGAATCAATCTGGTGAACCTTCTTTGTACTCCCTCTATGGCAAGAATGTCTTTCCTCAGATTAGGGGACCAAAGCTGCACACAATACTCTAGGTGCTGTCTCACCAAGGCCTTGTACAACTGCAGTAGAACCTCCCTGCTCCTGTACTCAAATCCTATTGTTATGAATGCTAGCATACCTTTCGCCTTTTTCACCGCCTGCTGTACCTGCATGCCTCCCTTCAATGACTGGTGTACAATGACACCCAGGTCTCGTTGCACCTCCCCTTTTCCTAATCGGCCACCGTTCAGATAATAATCTGTTTTCCTGATCTTGCAACCAAAATGGATAACCTTATATTTATCCACATTAAATTGCATCTGCCATGAATTTGCCCACTCACCTAACCTATCCAAGTCACCCTGCATCCTCTTAGCATCCTCCTCACAGCTAACACCGCCGCCCAGCTTTGTGTCATCCGCAAACTTGGAGATGCTGCATTTAATTCCCTCATCTAAATCATTAATATATATTGTAAACAACTGGGGTCCCAGCACTGAGTCTTGCGGTACCCCACTAGTCACTGCCTGCCATTCTGAAAAGGTCCTGTTTACTCCCACTCTTTGCTTCCTGTCTGCCAACCAGTTCTCTATCCACATCAATACCATACCCCCAATACTGTGTGCTTTAAGTTTCTACACTAATCTCCTGTGTGGGACCTTGTCAAAAGCCTTTTGAAAATCTAAATATACCACATCTACTGGCTCTCCCCTATCCACTCTACTGGTTACATCTTCAAAAAATTCTATAAGATTCATCAGACATGATTTTCCTTTCACAAATCCATGCTGACTTTGTCCGATGATTTCACCTCTTTCCAAATGTGCTGTTATCACATCTTTGATAACCGACTCTAGCATTTTCCCCACCACCGACGACAGACTAACCGGTCTATAATTCCCCGGTTTTTCTCTCCCTCCTTTTTTAAAAAGTGGGGTTACATTAGCCACCCTCCAATTCTCAGGAACTAATCCAGAATCTAAGGAGTTTTGAAAAATTATCACTAATGCATCCACTATTTCTTGGGCTACTCTGGGATGCAGACTATCTGGCCCTGGGGATTTATCTGCCTTTAATCCCTTCAATTTACCTAACACCACTCCCTACTAACATGTATTACCCTCTGTTCCTCCATCTCACTAGACCCTCGGTCCCTTACTATTTCCAGAGGGTTATTTATGTCCTCCTTCGTGAAGACAGAACCAAAGTAGTTATTCAATTGGTCTGCCATGTCTTTGTTCCCTATGATCAGATAGATAGATAGATAGATACTTTATTCATCCCCATGGGGAAATTCAACATTTTTTTCCAATGTCCCATACACTTGTTGTAGCAAAAACTCATTACATACAATACTTAACTCAGTAATAATATGATATGCATCTAAATCACTAACTCAAAAAGCATTAATAATAACTTTAAAAAAGTTCTTAAGTCCTGGCAGTTGCATTGTAAAGCCTAATGGCATTGGGGAGTATTGACCTCTTCATCCTGTCTGAGGAGCATTGCATCGACAGTAACCTGTCGCTGAAACTGCTTCTCTGTCTCTGGATGGTGCTATGTAGAGGATGTTCAGGGTTTTCCATAATTGACCGTAGCCTACTCAGCGCCCTTCGCTCAGCTACCGATGTTAAACTCTCCAGTACTTTGCCCACGACAGAGCCCGCCTTCCTGACCAGCTTATTAAGACGTGAGGCGTCCTTCTTCTTAATGCTTCCTCCCCAACACGCCACCACAAAGAAGAGGGCGCTCTCAACAACTGACCTATAGAACATCTTCAGCATCTCACTGCAGACATTGAATGACGCCAACCTTCTAAGGAAGTACAGTCGACTCTGTGCCTTCCTGCACAAGGCATCTGTGTTGGCAGTCCAGTCTAGCTTCTCATCTAACTGTACTCCCAGATACTTGTAGGTCTTAACCTGCTCCACACATTCTCCATTAATGATCACTGGCTCCATATGAGGCCTAGATCTCCTAAAGTCCACCACCATCTCCTTGGTCTTGGTGACATTGAGACGCAGGTAGTTTGAGTTGCACCATATCACAAAGTCCTGTATCAGTTTCCTATACTCCTCCTCCTGTCCATTCCTGACACACCCCACTATGGCCGTGTCATCAGCGAACTTCTGCACATGGCAGGACTCTGAGTTATATTGGAAGTCTGATGTGTACAGGGTGAACAGGACCGGAGAGAGTACGGTTCCCTGTGGCGCTCCTGTGCTGCTGACCACCGTGTCAGACCTACAGTCTCCCAACCGCACATACTGAGGTCTATCTGTCAAGTAGTCCACTATCCAATCCACCATGTGAGAGTCTACTCCCATCTCCGTTAGTTTGTGCTTTAAGATCAATTCACCTGTTTCTGGCTGTAAAGGTCCTTACATTTGTCTTGACCAATCTTTTTCTTTTCACATGTCTGTAAAAGCTCATACAGTCAGTTTTTATGTTCCCTGCCAGCTTTCTCTCATAATCATTTTTCCCTTTCCTAATTCAGCCCATTGTCCTCCTCTGCTGGTCTCTGAATTTCTCCCAGTCCTCAGGTGTGCCGCTTTTTTTTGCTAATTTATATGTTTCTTCTTTGGACTTGATACTATCCCTAATTTCCCTTGTCAGCCACGGGTGCACTACCTTCCCTGGTTTATTCTTTTGCCAAACTGGGATGAACAATTGTTGTAGTTCATCCATGCGATCTTTAAATGCTTGCCATTGCATATCCACCGTCAACCCTTTAAGTATCATTTGCCAGTCTATCTTAGCTAATTCACGTCTCATACTTTTAAAGTTACCCTTCTTTAAGTTCAGAACCTTTGTTTCTGAATTAACTATGTCACTCTCCATCTTAATGAAGAATTCCACCATATTATGGTCACTCTTGCCCAAGGGGCCTCGCATGACAAGATTGCTAACTAACCCTTCCTCTTTGCTCAATACCCAATGTGGAATGGCCTGCTCTCTAGTTGGTTCCTCAACATTCATATGCAATGGCAAGCATTTAAAGATTGCATGGATGAACTACAACAAGTGTTCATCCCAGTTTGGCAAAAGAATAAACCAGGGAAGGTAGTGCACCCATGGCTGACAGGGGAAACTAGGGATAGTATCAAGTCCAAAGAAGAAACATACAAATTAGCCAGAAAAAATGGCACACCTGAGGACTGGGAGAAATTCAGAGTCCAGCAGAGGAGGACAATGGGATTAATTAGGAAAGGGAAAAAAGGTTATGAGAGAAAGCTGGCAGGGAACATAAAAACTGACTGTAAAAGCTTTTATAGATAACGAAAAGAAAAAGATTGGTTAAGACAAATGTAGGTCCCTTACAGTTAGAAACAGGTGAATTGGTCATAGGGAACAAGGACATGGCAGACCAATTCAATAACTACTTCAGTTCTGTCTTCACTGAGGAGGACATAAATAATCTTCTGGAAATAGTAAGGGAATGAGGGTGAGTGAGATGGAGGAACTGAGGGAAATGCATGCTAGTATGGAAGTGGTGTTAGGTAAATTGAAGGGATTAAAGGCAGATAAATCCCCAGGGCAAGATGGTCTGCATCCCAGAGTGCTTATGAAATTAGCCCAAGAAATAGTGGATGTATTAGTGATAATTTTTCAAAACTCCTTAGATTCTGGATTAGATCCTGAGGATTGGAGTGTGGCTAATGTGACCTCACTTTTTTAAAAAATGAGGGAGAGAGAAACCGGGAAATTATAGACCGGTTAGCCTGACATCGGTGTTGGGGAAAATGCTAGAGTTGGTTGTGAAAATGTGATAGTAGCACATTTGGAAAGAGGTGAAATAATCGGACAACGTCAGCATGGATTTTTGAAAGGAAAATCATGTCTGGCAAATCTTACAGAATTTTTTGAGGATGTAACTAGTAGAATGGATAGGGGAGAACAAGTGGATGTGGTATATTTGGATTTTCAAAAGTCTTTTGACAAGGTCCCACACAGGAGATTAGTGTGGAAACTTAAAGCACACAGTATTGGGGGTATGTTATTGATGTGGATAGAGAATTGGTTGGTAAACAGGAAGCAAAGACTGGGAGTAAATGGGACCTTTTCAGATTGGCAGGCAGTGACTAGTGGGGTACTGCAAGGCTCAGTGCTGGGGCCCCAGTTGTTTACAATATATATTAATGATTTAGACGAGGGAATTAAATGCAGCATCTCCAAGTTTGTGGATGACACGAAGCTGGGCGGCAGTGTTAGCTGTGAGGATGCTAAGAGGATGCAGGGTGACTTGGAAAGTTTAGGTGAGTAGGCAAGTTCATGGCAGATGCAATTTAATGTGGATAAATGTGAGGTTATTCACTTTGGTTGCAAGAACAGGAAAACAGATTATTATCTGAATGGCTGATTAGGAAAAGGGGAGGCGCAATGAGACCTGGGAGTCATTGTACACCAGTCATTGAAAGTGGGCATGCAGGTACAGCAGGCAGCGAAAAAGGCAAATGGTATGTTGGCATTCGTAGCAAGAGGATTTGAGTACAGGAGCAGGGAGGTTCTACTGCTGTTGTACAAGGCCCTGGTGAGACCACAGCCGGAGTACTGTATGCAGTTTTGGTCCCCTAATCTGAGGAAAGACATTCTTGCCATAGAGGGAGTACAAAGAAGGTTCAACAGATTGATTCCTGGGATGGCAGGACTTTCATATGAAGAAAGACTGGGTTGACTAGGTTTACACTCACTGGAATTTAGAAGATTGAGGGGGGATGTTATTGAAATGTATAAAATTCTAAAGGGATTGGACAGGCTAGATGCAGGAAGATTGTTTCCGATGTTGGGGAAGTCCAGAATGAGGGGGTCACAGTTTAAGGATAAAGGGGAAGCCTTTTAGGACCAAGATGAGGAAAAACTTCTTCACACACAGAGTGGTGAATCTGTGGAATTCTCTGCTACAGGAAACAGTTGAGGCCAGTTCATTGGCTATATTTAAGAGGGAGTTAGATATGGCCCTTGTGGCTAAAGGGATCAGAGGTATGGAGAGAAAGCAGGTACAGGGTTCTGAGTTGGATGATCAGGCATGATCATACTGAATGGCGGTGCAGGCTTGAAGGGCCTAATGGCCTACTCCTGCACCTATTTTCTATGTTTCTATGTGTGGAAAATTAAAATCTCCCACAATCACAACATTGTACTTACTACAAATATTGGCTATCTCCTTACAAATTTGCTCCTCCAATTCTCGCTCCCAATTAGGTGGTTTATAATACACCCCTATAAGTGTTACTATACCTTTCCCATTCCTCAATTCCACCCAAATAGGCTCCCGAAATGAGCCCTGTAATCTATCCTGTCAAAGCACTGCTGTAATATTTTCTCGGACAAGCATTGCAATACCTCCCCCTCTTGCCCTTCTGATTCTATCACACCAGAAGCAATGAAATCCAGGAATATTTAGTTGCCAATCACACCCCTCCTGCAACCATGTTTCACTAATAGATACAACATCATATTTCCAGTTATCAATCCATACTCTAAGCTCATCCACCTTTCTTACCTTGCTCCTAGCATTAAAACAGATGCATTCAGGAAACTTTCCACCTCTTCCTCTCTGTTTATCCCTCACGGTGCAAACAACTTTATTATCTCTTTTTCCTTCTCCCCTACATCTTCGGTCTGAGTGCTCCAACATCAGGGAGGAAGTTCAAATGATCTCTGTGTTAAAAGTTTAGCCATCACGGTGACTGAAGGCAGCTGCAGGTTCATGAGGGACTGTTACTGTCAGATTCTGCAGTTCTTGCGGCTGCTCATCACACCCAGGACTGAACCCTGGTCAGTGAGCCTTGGAGGAGTCCGTTCTGCTGATGTTAGTCTTAATCTAGACTGGCGTTTAATATTGTGGATCTGTGAACGATAAATCAGTTCTGTATCAAATCCCGTGTCTCAGGTACTAACTGTCTCTACCACACTCACAATGTACACTAGAAAGGCCACTCAGCCCATCTGGTTCCTGCCCATGTTTCTGTTCCATATCAGTATATCAAAATCTCTCCCTGTCGTTCCCCTCTCACTCTCCCTGAGATGACAGGTTGCAACTAGTCACCACTCCGTGGGATAGGAGATTTCCCATGAATTTCATGGAAACATATAAATTCACAACACATTACAGATGCTTTGTCCCACATTGCCGTGCCGACTCTAGAAGCTGCTTAGAATTACTCTACCACATAGCCACCTATTTTCCTAAGCTCCATGTACCTATCTGAGAGTCTCTTAAAAGACCCTATTGTATCCGCCTCCACCACCATCGCTGGCAGTGCATTCCACACACACACCACTCTTTGCTTAAAAAACTTAGCTCTGACATCTCCTCTGTACCTACTTCCAAGCAGCTTAAACCTATTCCCCCTCGTGTTAGCTGTTTCAGCCCTGGGGAAAAAGCCTCTGGCTATCCACACGACCAATGCCTGTCATCATCTTATACACCTGCATGAATTTCCTGCATGATTTTCTCCAGGCTGAATAAGACGATGAGCTCACTGTGGTTTTGACGTTCTCTCTCTCTCTCCGTGTGTCTGACGTCACAGCCCCGCCTCACTCAGGCACTTAAAGCGACACTCACAGTAAACGAAACTGCGGACTCGTAACACAATGCACCTCTAAAGTCTGACAGCAGACTAGCGAGTGAATCTTTGATGGTGCAGAGTCAGAAAATGAAGATTTGCCAGCCTGAGTCAGGGGCTCCAGAGAGAGATGGGGTCCAGAGGAGGAGGACGAATAAGACCTGCAGGATGTGGTCAAAAGTGAAAGATTAGAAGCATTTGGAAACATGTTGATCGAAAAAAAAGGTGGTTAATTTCTGCAAAACACAGTTGGAAATCAACAGATCAGGCAGAACTTTTGGAGAGGAATAAATAGAAAACGTTTAGGCAGAGCCCCTTCCGCATGTCTAGCCTGTGTACTCCGCTGCTTAGTTGCTCTCTGAATTGCAGAGTTCCTCCAGCGTTTTGTGTGTGTGCGTCTCTGTATTTCCAGCAACTGCAGTATCTCCTGTGTTTTATATCTGCATTTTACTTTGGCATTAGATACACGTTGATATTGAGTATATTGTTTATGGGAGCCGCTTTCTGCGTTAAAACAGCTGCAGAATTTTTCTATACCCAAGATTTAAAAAAATGAGGTATGGACATTGAACCGGTGCTTGCAGAAATGGTTAATGGCACCGTGATTACCCATAGGGCCATGCGTTAAGAATTTTGCCGGCGCTGAGATGCGCAGGCGTCAGGCTGAGGACGACCCTGAGTTTCACGAATGCGCGCAGTACACAGAAGGCCTTGAAAATGTCGGTTGCAGGTAAGAGCGTTTCTCCGTGTTTTTATCTTAAACACCGACTTCGGGATAATTCCTGTGAAATCCGGTCACCGTGACCAGTAAACCCGTGACAGTCCTGCCCTCTTCCCTCTCTCTCAGCCACACGATCCGTACACGGGCCCCGGGGAGCTTCCGGTTGATGAGGGAATGGGAACCGATAGATCTCTCAGACAGAGCTGAGCTCCAGCTATCTAAATGCAGGGATTAGGAACTCGGAGAAAGGGAACAAAATCTTTTACATCAGCAGTTGACAAAATCGGCATTAGTACTCTTTTCCATAGATGCTGCCTGGCCTGCTGAGCTCCTCCAGTATTTTGTGTGTGTTGCTTCCTCTAGGTCCTCTTGCTCTGGACTTTTCTACCGGTGAGAACATGTTTTGTCCCATTCTCTCTGGGTACGTAATGATATCAAACACCTTTGCCCTGGGCAACAAGTAGCTTTCACATCACAAATGTGCCAGACTCCAGTGAGACAGAGAACTGCCCTTCCCTTCATACTCATTGGGATTTCATTCACTGAGTTCACCACCGTCAGTCATTGGGGGAGGGTTCAGGGGGAATATTTATGTAGAATACAGAAACTGGGGATGCCTGTTTGCATTTTGGTGATGCAAAAGTTGCTGGAGAATTTGCAAGTGGGAAGAAGTGGAGTGATATTTGGAAATCTGACTTTTTAATGCGTAATTTAGCAAGGAAACCACATATGGACAATGTGCAAAAGTTTTGGTGAGAAAATCCTCCATTTCCTGTTACAGGCCTGCTACATAGGTTGCGTGAGAGTGCAGATAAACTGGATCGATCCCAGAGGAGATCAAAGTTCCTATTGACCGTGATTTGCTAGTGTGTCACTGTGCACATATTGTCACTGGGTAAAAAATGCACAGTACAAGATTTATCTGCACACTGGTTATTACAAATTAGAGGGGAGATTATTACAAATTAGAGGGGGTATTGGAGGGAAGGAGGGGAGACCTCCCATGTCCCTGATGCCCTTCCCTACAAGATGTGCATCCAGCTGCAGCTTGTAACCCTGCACTTCAATGAGCTGCAACTTGAAATGGGTGAATTCCAGATCATCCAGCAGTTGGAGGGGGTGATAGATATGACATGAAGAGAGGTGAGTTACTCCCAAGGTGCAGGACACAGGAAACTGGGTGAGAGTCAGGAAGGGGAATGAGGTTAAATATCCATTGCAGAGTACTCTAGTGGCCATCCCCAACAACAACAGGTGGACCACTTTAGAAGCTGTTGGGGGGAATTACCTGGCAGAGGAAAGTCAAAAGGCTGATAGGGAATTCGTTAGTTAGAGGAACAGAACAAGAGGGGACAAATATCCTAGTGGTAAGGCTTGCTAGTGGCAGTGAAAAGCGGAGGGGGTGATGTGGTTAAAATAATTTGTAGGGGGAATGGGAGCCAGAATGACAGAACAGATAGTGGAGAGGGTGAATTGAATTGACTTTATTAGATACATATTTCATAAACATGAGGAGTAGAAATATTTACATTAAATCATCTAAATGTGCAATGTGTAATTTATAGTAATTTATAATAGATAGTTTGCACATAGGACAGTCAATATAACATCGAAATGCAATTATATCAGCATGAGTTAATCAGTGTGATGGCCTGGTGGTAGATGATGTCCTGGAGCCTTTTGGTCCTTTTGCTGTGGTACCTTTTCCTGGATGGTAGCAGCAGGAACAGTTTGTGGTTGTGGTGAATTGGGCCTGTTTGTCCCTGATATTCGTTGGGCCCTTTTTACACACCTGTCCATGTAAATGTACTGAATCGTGGAAAGTAGACTGTGCAATGTATAATTTCCTTGTTTATATTTAGAGACATTTTTTGATGTATAAAATGATGAGGGGTATTGAGCGTGTGAGTGGCCAGAGGAGTGTTTTTTCCCCCCAGGGTTGAAATGGTTAATGCCACTTTTCCACACTCCCATAGACCCTTTGTCCATCTCCTGAGTAAATAGAGATGGAAAAATATTTAAGATCTCCCCCATCTGCTTTGTTTCCACACGTGGATTGCCATTTTGGTCTTCCAGAGGACCAACTTTGTGCCTTGCAATCCTTTTGCTCTTAATCTATCACTAGAATCCCTGAGGATTATCCTTCACCTTTTCTGTGACAGCAACCTCATGCAATCTTTTAGCCATCCTGATTGATTTCTTATGTGTTTTCTTGCATTTCTGATATCCATAAGAAACTGACTGCCTATCAGTCAGTCTGCCTATTGGGAGACTGTAGGTCTGACACGGTGGTCAGCAGCACAGGAGCGCCACAGGGAACCGTACTCTCTCCGGTCCTGTTCACCCTGTACACATCAGACTTCCAATATAACTCGGAGTCCTGCCAAGTGCAGAAGTTCGCTGATGACATGGCCATAGTGGGGTGTGTTAGGAATGGACAGGAGGAGGAGTATAGGAAACTGATACAGGACTTTGTGATATGGTGCAACTCAAACTACCTGCGTCTCAATATCACCAAGACCAAGGAGATGGTGGTGGACTTTAGGAGATCTAGGCCTCGTATGGAGCCAGTGATCATTAATGGAGAATGTGTGGAGCAGGTTAAGACCTACAAGTATCTGGGAGTACAGTTAGATGAGAAGCTAGACTGGACTGCCAACACAGATGCCTTGTGCAGGAAGGCACAGAGTCGACTGTACTTCCTTAGAAGGTTGGCGTCATTCAACGTCTGCAGTGAGATGCTGAAGATGTTCTATAGGTCAGTTGTTGAGAGCGCCCTCTTCTTTGTGGTGGCGTGTTGGGGAGGAAGCATTAAGAAGAAGGACGCCTCACGTCTTAATAAGCTGGTAAGGAGGGCGGGCTCTGTCGTGGGCAAAGTACTGGAGAGTTTAACATCGGTAGCTGAGCGAAGGGCGCTGAGTAGGCTACGGTCAATTATGGAAAACCCTGAACATCCTCTACATAGCACCATCCAGAGACAGAGAAGCAGTTTCAGTGACAGGTTACTGTCGATGCAATGCTTCTCAGACAGGATGAAGAGGTCAATACTCCCCAATGCCATTAGGCTTTACAATTCAACTGCCAGGACTTAAGAACTTTTTTTTAAAGCTATTATTAATGCTTTTTTGAGTTAGTGATTTTAGATGCATATCATATTATTACTGAGTTAAGTATTGTATGTAATGAGTTTTTGCTACAACAAGTGTATGGGACATTGGAAAAAAATGTTGAATTTCCCCATGGGGATGAATAAAGTATCTATTGTCGTGGCTTTTCGTGCTTTTCAAATGACCAGGAGACGCAGAAGATTCTTCAAGAAGGGTTAAACTTTAATTTGCAAATCAAAGCTGAGACAGTCATTGAGCTGGTTGCTGACTGCCTCCTGATTCTTGGATACAGCAGCTTTTTAAAGCAAACCTGGTTTAGCTGCATTAACATATCAAAGCAGTGCATATCACAGTTACTATTGTTTTTACCTATTGACTTATTCGTTCTAATCGGCTATATAGTTTTAATTACACAGCAGACCTGTTCAAAGCAAAATATCCCTACATATTGTCTCTGCATTGCTTTATTACGTAGTCGACAAATTCAAAGCAAAATATCCCTGACTTTCATTAACACATATTGTCTCTACATTCAATTGGATACCTGATTAGCATATATTGACACATCATTGTCCTTTAGCATTTCACACAGTTTTGGTTACACAGCAACTTCACAGCAGGCGACTGCTTTCAGCCACCTCTCCCTAGCATATACCAACACACCATAGTTTTTAGCATTAAGTTTTATACTCCATAATATTCATATTCTCCAATACTCCATAATATTCATATTCTCCAATATATCCCCCCTTTGAGACCCCTCCGGGTCTCACACTCACACGGAGAGAAGACTAAGAGTCTGCGCACAAAAGCCCCAATGAGCTCAAGCACTTATTCCCAAGTTCCGGGTTAAACTAAAATTTCCTGCGCCGAGACCTCAAAGTATTCTCTCCCTGCCACCCTGGGCCGTTGAGCCAAAAACCTGTCCCTTTGTACCTGAGACAGGGAAAAAGACTCAAACGCCCTTACAATCTACTCCCACACTGTCGTTCTGCTCCTGGTCATCCTGCAGGTGTTGTAGGCTGTAACGATACATTATCGGTGTTTCTGTCTCCACTACGCTAGCTTCGGCAATCGTCACGAGCATCGGAAATTGTTTGGTTGCAGCACGCACTACAAAAGATTTGAGACAAGGAAGAAAACAGCACAGCACAAGCACACAGCTCAACAATACAATACTGACAGTTATTACTACTTTAGTCATCCATGCTCCCCATCCTCCGAGTCTACTTTCTAACCAATCAAAGAACTGACGTCCGAACCCTGCATTCTGTTTGACCTCCGTCCGCAGATTCCTTAACTTATCCATTGCTCTGGTGAAAGACCCTTCTGGGCTAGTATTGTTCAGTATGAAAGTGCAGCATTGTTCTCCAAACATTACACACACACCCCCTTTCTCTGCCAAAAGCCAAACCAGTACCTGTTTTGCCACGCTACCCTGCTAGTTGCATCCAGCTGTTGCCCTAAGGCCTCCAGTGCATCATCGGTGTAGTTGATGAACCTCTGTTGATTATAGTATATATAGTTTATCCATTCAACATTTTTGCTTACCCCTATCACAGGTATGATAGCTTCCCAGTGAGCATCTCGTGCGGTGTCAGGCATGTTATTCGATTAGTTTGCATGCGGTAACTCATCAATGCTAACGGTAAAGCATCGACCCAATTAAGTTTAGTATCTGCACAAATTTTGTTTAATTTGGCTTTCAGGGTTCCATTAATTCTCTCTACCATGCCCTGCGACTGAGGGTGGTATACACATCATCCAAACCTCTGCTTTATCCTCAGCGCCTGTAGTACCAGCTTGACCACTTTCTGGATAAAAGCTGAACCGTTGTCTGAACTAACTTCCGTAGGTATTCCAAACCTGGGGATTACTTCATTTGTCAGAAATTTTACCACTGTCTTTGCCCCTTGATCTCTTGAAGGTACCGCTTCCACCCATCTGCTAAATCTATCAATTACTACCAGCATGTATCTTTTCCCTCTCACTGGCTTTATCATGTCTACGTAATCGATCACTAAATGTTTAAATGGTCCTTCAGGTACGGAAATGTGGCCTATTGGGGTTGTAATTCCCTTCCGAACATTATTTTGTGCGCATACCTCGCACCGTGATAAGACAAAGTCCACTGAAGCCTGTAAATAAGGTGACCAAAAACCATCCTTCTTTATTTTCCTTATCACTTCCCCCTCTGTACAATGGTCAATCCCATGCGCTTCTGAAATCAGAATCGTCAGTAGAGGGGTGGGCGCTACCAACAAGCCGTCTTCCGTGCTCCACAAGCCTTCCGGGTTCTGCTTGGCCCCCCTTTTTCTCCACATTGTCTGTTCTGCCAAAGTTGCCTTACCTTGTATTTCAATTAGGTCCTCCACGTCAGGTTCTGGAGTTAGGCTTACCTGGGGGCAATGACGGCTGACGTACATCCAGACGCTTTTCTAGCTGCCTCATCTGCAGCTTGATTTCCCTTTGTTATTACATCGTTTCCCTTTTTATGTGCCTGGCATTTTACTATAGCCAATGCTTTAGGTTTCATTATGGCTTTTATTAAGTCTAGAATTTGCTGACAATGTTGTATGGGATCTCCGCTACTTTTTTTTAAAAACCTCTCTGCTTCCACACTGCCCCGAACAAATGGCATACTCCGTGAGCATATGCCGAATCAGTATAGGTGTCTACTTTCTCACCTTCCATCATTTCACACGCAGCTGTCAGAGCTTTGATTTCTGCTAGTTGGGCAAAACACGGTTGGGGACAGGCCTCCATCCTAATAATCTTATAGCTCGACTGATCCTGCTGCACCACTGAGAATCCTGCGTGATTTCCATCATAGTCCCTATAACAAGAGCAGTCTACGAACAGAACCTGTTTATCTCCTCTAGTGGTTCTGACCGTAAATCTGCTCTCAATTTGGCAAATGCCATTGTCTTCCCTACACAATCATGGGGTTCTCCTTCATAGTCTAAAGGGATAAAATCGGCTATATTACTGGTAGTGCATCTCTATAGTTATGTCAGGAAATGTCAATAGCATCTGATACGCTGCTATCCTGGCTGGCGTCAGCACAAATTTCCCTTTTTCCAGCAGTTCTGCTACTTTGTGGTGCTGACTGCAATTCCTGCTTAATAGTACTGAAAGCTATCTCCGCCTCTCCATTCCACTGAAAGCCATTCTTTAAATTAGTATGTCCTGCTTCTTTCATTATCTTTCTCAAAGGTGCCACAATCTCGGCATATTCTCCTATCCAATCTGAGCTGTACCCAGCCATTCCCAAAAATGTCATCATCTGCCCTACAGTCTGGGGTTTTGGGGCCTTAGCTATTGCCTCAATCTGATCTAGTGCTATCGCCTTCACTTCCTTGGATATTACCCTGCCTAAGTATTCCACTTGCTGCGTGCAGAATCGCAGTTTCTTTTTGGATACTTTATGTCCTCCGTGCGCTAGCTTCTCTAACAGAGTTGTAGTGTCCTGCTTACATTGTTCCTCGCTGTGGGAGCAAATCAACAGGTCATTCACATATTGTAACAATGTACTTTCCAATGGCATGCCCTCTAGGTCTGCCTTCAATACCTGATTAAAAATGTGTGGTGAATGTTTAAATCCTTGCGGCATTCTGGTATAGGTATACTGAGCACCTCTGTAGGTAAATGCAAACAAATCCTAAGCACTCCTATTTTAAGCAACCCCTGCACTGTCGACGCTATTCCTCCTTTATTTTCTGGTCTTAGTGGGTATCGTGGTCTCCTGGGTGGAATTGCTCCTCTCTTTAGCTTTATTTCCACCGGACTAGCTGTTTTTATTTTCCCTACATCCGCGTCATGCTGTGACCACAGAATAGGCGGCAACTCATCTAACCCCTTATCTTTCTGCTGGCCTCTTTCTTTTCCCAGCACGGGCATGTGTGGTTGGGGAGTTATTTCGACCTCTCTCACTATCCCTACCATATCTACACTTACCATTATTTTAATACAATTGTTGTCTTCTGATATCCACACCTCTGGCGTGATTTTCCTCCACACTGTTACGGTTTCAGCACTCTTAACTAAAGGTCCTAAGTCTTTAGACTGATATCCCTTATTTATCAACAACGTTACGTGGGGCGCCGCCTCCGGTATCCTGTACCATTTTTCTAAAAAGGTGTTCCACTTAACTTGTAGAGCTGCCCCTTGCTTTCCAATTATCACAGCCTCCCCTTCCAGGTGCTGCTGGGTACATACCTCTAGGTGCCATCGCTCCTCTAACTCCCTGTTCTGAGTCTCGTCAAAAATCACTGTACAATGTAGCTCAGATTTGGGCATTACAGCCCTGGGTAATATAGCCTGCACGCCCTTTTTCCATTTTTCCCAGGTTTCCTGAATCTGATCTGCGATGTCTCCTATCCAAAAGACATTAGTCTTCTTGTCTTCTTGCACTATCAATTGAGCCCCTTCACACTCAGCCCATTTCTGGTGCATTCTAATTTTAATTCCAGTTTCAACAAGGCATCTCTGCCTAACAAATTAATCGGAGTTCCTTTAAATACTAGCACCGGCAAAACAATTTCTTTACTTCCCATTCTCAACCGCACTGGAGCCGTGCACTGTGTTAACTGTGTTCCCGAGAACCCTACCGTCTTAATAAACTTTCCTGACATGGGAAGGTGACGGGCATACTGTGGCTGGCTGATTACATTCCCAGCACAATCTCTCTACCTCTCTTTCCCACTGTCTTCTCACTGGTCTCCTTTTGCCCATAGCCCCTCTGTCCCCCTCCTTGGGACTTCCAGTCCTGTCTGGGCTGTTTGAATTTAGTTTGTTCCTGATAGAACATTTGTGGGGATGCTCCCTCAAAGTTAATTATTGGCATGGGGTTTTCCAGCCCTTGTCTTACAGTATGATCAGCCCCTCCATATAGCAGTGCTTTGTCCAGTTCGGTGGCTCTACTCGAATCGGTGGTTGTTGGCAGCATCTTTTTATTTTTCTCTTTTTCCTTCTTTTTGAGTTCTTCGAGCTGCATTTGTGTTAACTTTCTTTGCACCTCTTCCTGCTGCTCAGCCAACCTTTGTTTGTCTCAACGGCATGGACTACGTGGTCTCTAAATTCTTGTGAGGTCTTTGACGTTAGCCCAACCACCTCCTCCAGTTTGGATTTTACTTGTGGAGGCATTGCATCCAAAATGCTATGTCAGAACAGTGAGGTCATAAATAAGCTGTTCTCCACCTCTTGCTCAGTCTCCAGTCTCCACCTTTTCAACTGGTTTTCTACGTAGGCTGCTGGGTTTTCAGTGTTTCCCAGTGGATCCCCCTTTAAGGCTTTGGGGTCCATTTTGGGCAGATAAAGCTTTCTGAGGGCCTGCCATACCCTCTGCCTCATTCTGTCAAACCCGTCTCCATCAGTTCTTGGGTCGTTCGAGTTTACTATGCCAGCCATTTCCATTAGTTCGTTAAATTTGGAGGTTCCCATCAACCTTATCAACAGTGCCTTCAAATCTCCCATAGCCAATAATCGTCCTGCTGTTTCTTCCTTAAAGGCTCTAATCCATTTCCCTGCTCCTTCATGTAAATTGGGCAGAGTGTTTTTCAGCCCTTCTAGGTCCTGGGATCCCCAAGGGATATACTGCACTTGTCCTGATCCTTTAACTAACAACGGCATCATTCTTCTTCCTCCTTCCCACCTACCCTGGCTTTCCTCCTCCCCTGACTCCCCATCTGTCTCTGGGTATGTCTTTACTGCCTCCCACACAAATGTCTCCGGGGTTCTGCTCTTCCCTCGGTCTCCCTGTGGAGTCCTTCCTGTCTGTCTTGATTCAATGCCTGGATGGCCCCTTGAATATTTTTCGCATCTCTCCTGGTACTCCCATTTTTGTAACTTACCTGACTCTCTCTCTACTTCAGCAAGCCGCTCCCCTACTGCCTCCTTCTGTCCTTCTAGGCTTCTGCCCCCTACCTCTTCCCCATAAATTCTCGCATCCTCTCTCTCTGTCCACTTGCTCCTCCAATGAGCCACTCTCTTTTCTAGTCTGTTTATTCCTATGGTATAACCAATACTCCTCATATTCCTTCGCCTCCCTCAAGTATTTCATCCGTTCAATCTGTTCTTGCATTTCTCCCTGTACCTGTTCTATCTTTATCTTTTCTGCCTGTATCTCCTGCCATATCGCCGCTTTTTCCTTCTCATATTGGTTTTTTTCTTCCTCCTCATTATCCCAAACCTGTACTTCTCCCTGCATGTTTACTGTTCCCGTTAGCAGGGGGCACCACTTAGGGGTTCCTTCCTCATTATAGGGAGGGGGGTTTTCTGTTTCTTTCGCATCCGGGTACGGAGCTGAAGCCAGCCTCTCACTGTACCTTTCTCTCTCTCTCTCTCTCTCTCTCTCTCTCTCTGTCTCTCTCTCTGTCTCTCTGTCTCTTCAGCACCTCTGTATCTTTCTCACTTGCAATCAATATTCTACCTGTCCTCCTCAGCCTTTCTCCCTCCGTTCTAAAGAGTTTTAGCACTTCCATTTCTTGTTCTCTTTTTTGCTCCCTTTTCTTAGATTTATCTTTTGATTTGTACTTTTTAGTTAGTTCCTCCATTTCTTCGCACAAACTTACATCAAATGTTCCTTCTTTTGGTCACTTTGTGACCAGGTTTTTGGTTCTTTTTTCCCATTTTTCTGAAGTTTTTGTGATTTCATTTTTTAAAAAATGGGAATTTTTTGCTCAGAATCTCTACTGCTGTTCCTTTACCTGTCATGTTATTCTCTCTTGTTAATGTACTTTTGTCCCTACTTCTATTCTAACACCTCGCCCGAGCAGACCCTTCTTCTCTGAAGGCGGTAACCGCGAGGACTTTCTTCCCTAACTCTATTCTAACACCTCGCCCGAGCAGACCCTTCTTCTCTGAAGGCGGTAACCGCGAGGACTTTCTTCCCTAACTCTATTCTAACACCTCGCCCGAGCAGACCCTTCTTCTCTGAAGGCGGTAACCGCGAGGACTTTCTTCCCTAACTCTATTCTAACACCTCGTCCGAGCAGACCCTTCTTCTCTGAAGGCGGTAACCGCGAGGACTTTCTTCCCTAACTCTATTCTAACACCTCGCCCGAGCAGACCCTTCTCTCAAGGCGGTAACCGCGAGGACTTTTTTCCCTAATTCTATTCTAACACCTCGCCCGAGCAGACCCTTCTCTCAAGGCGGTAACCGCGAGGACTTTTTTCCCTAATTCTATTCTAACACCTCGCCCGAGCAGACCCTTCTTCTAAGGCGGTAACCGCGAGGACTTTTTTCCCTAATTCTATTCTAACACCTCGCCCGAGCAGACCCTTCTCTCAAGGCGGTAACCGCGAGGACTTTTTTCCCTAATTCTATTCTAACACCTCGCCCGAGCAGACCCTTCTTCTAAGGCGGTAACCGCGAGGACTTTTTTCCCTAATTCTATTCTAACACCTCGCCCGAGCAGACCCTTCTCTCAAGGCGGTAACCGCGAGGACTTTTTCTTAACGTACTAACTTATTTGTACTTACCCTCACTGCAGTGTTCTTGAGCAATCCTCTGAGCCTCCTCCGTTAACCCCCAATTCTGCCAGATTCTTTGGACCGGAGAGACCCTTTGGCAGCGGTTCTACACCTCCGAGACTCCAAGACCTCCTCAAAGCCAACAGAATTCTTAGTCCAAATTGTCACAAAAAAGCGCTTTCCTTTTGTTTTGGGTGCACCCTTAATTCTGTTAGCCTTGTGGGAGTCCCTAGAGGACCGGGAAGCGTTCCCAATCTGCCGTTTCCCTTCTGCGGGTCTCTGCCCGATCCTGCCGACTGACGCCAATTATGTCGTGGCTTTTCGTGCTTTTCAAATGACCAGGAGACGCAGAAGATTCTTCAAGAAGGGTTAAACTTTAATTTGCAAATCAAAGCTGAGACAGTCATTGAGCTGGTTGCTGACTGCCTCCCGATTCTTGGATACAGCAGCTTTTTAAAGCAAACCTGGTTTAGCTGCATTAACATATCCAAGCGGTGCATATCACAGTTACTATTGTTTTTACCTATTGACTTATTCGTTCTAATCGGCTATATAGTTTTAATTACACAGCAGACCTGTTCAAAGCAAAATATCCCTACATATTGTCTCTGCATTGCTTTATTACGTAGTCGACAAATTCAAAGCAAAATATCCCTGAGTTTCATTAACACATATTGTCTCTACATTCAATTGGATACCTGATTAGCATATATTGACACATCATTGTCCTTTAGCATTTCACACAGTTTTGGTTACACAGCAACTTCACAGCAGGCGACCGCTTTCAGCCACCTCTCCCTAGCATATACCAACACACCATAGTTTTTAGCATTAAGTTTTATACTCCATAATATTCATATTCTCCAATACTCCATAATATTCATATTCTCCAATACTATCTATCTATCTATCTATCCCTGTTATGCAATTCCATTTTGTGCTTTACCAGGGTCTCAATATCTCTTGCAATCCAAGTTTCCCTACAGTTTCTATCTTTACCTTTTATTCTGACATACCCGCTTACTACTTTCAAAATTTCGCTTTGAAGGCCTGCCATTTACCAAGCACACATTTGCCATAAAGCAGCCTGTCCCAATCCTCAGTTGCCAGATCCTAGTGTCATAATTCCAGGTGTTGATCATGCCCTGAACACATCCACCTTTCCAACGCTGCTCCTTGTATTGAAATATACAGGGCTCAGCACATTCACTGCACCATGCTCAACTTTTTCATTCCTGACTTTGTCTGAGGCCTGAACAACATCTGTCTCCACAACCTCTCCACTATCTGTTCTGTTATTCAGGCTCCCATTCCCACTGCAACTTTAGTTTAACCCTCCTTATCCCCACCTCCCACCATGCAGCTCTATCACCCCTCTGGCTTTCCTCTCCCAGATCAATAAAAAGGAGGTGCATACCACGTACAGGCAGATAGGAACAAATGGGGTACTTATGAAATACAGGATATTAAAGTGAACGCTTATGAAAGAAATAAAAGAAGGCATGAGGTTGCCCCAGCAGACAAGTGAAGGATAATCCTCAGGGATTCTGCAGACATGTTAAGAGCAAAAAGATTGCAAGGGAAAAAATTAATTCTCTGGATGATCAGAATGGTAATCCATATGAAGGGATAACATAGATCTGGGAAGATTTTTTCTGCATCCGTATTTACTCAAGAGCTGAACACAGAGTCTACAGAAGTGAGGCAAAGCCACATCAACATCATGGACCCTGTACAGATTACAGAGGTGGAGGGATTTGCTGTCTTGAGGCAAATTAGTGTGGATCAAGCCCCAGGGCCTGACAAGTTGTTCGCTAGGACCCTGCAGAAGACAAGTGCAGAAATTATCGGGGCCTTAGCACAGATATTTAAATCATCCTTAGTGACAGGTGAGGTACTGGAGGATTGGAGGACAGACAATGTTGTTCTGCTGTTCAAGAAAGGCTGTAAAAATGAACTAGGAAGTTATACGTTGCTGAGCTTGACATCAGTACTGGGAAAGTTATTGGAATGTGTGTGCAGGAACCAAGTATATACTGTAAGTATTTGGATAGGTGTGGACTGATAAAGGATAGACAGAATGGCTCTAGCCAATCTTAGAGAGTCTCTCAAGGAAGTTATCAGGAAAGTGGATGAAGGCAAGGCAGAGGATGTTGTCTACATGGACTTTAGCAAGGCATTTGACAAAGTCTCATATGGGAGGTTGGTCAAGAAGGTTCAGTCACTCAGCATTCAAGATTAGACAGTAAATCGGATGAGACACTGTCTTTGGGAGAAGCCAGAGTGTGGTAGCAGATGGTTGCCTCTCTGACTGGAGGCCTGTGTCTAGTGGTTGCCACAGGGATCAGTGCTGGATCTGTTGTTGTTTGTCATCTATATCAGTAATCTGGATGATAGTGTGGTTAACTGGATCAGCAAATTTGTGGATGACAAGAAGACTGGGGGTTTAGCGGACTGCAAGAGGACTATCATGGCTTGCAGTGTGTATCATGGTAGCTGAGCGAAGGGCGCTGAGTAGGCTACGGTCAATTATGGAAAACCCTGAACATCCTCTAGATAGCACCATCCAGAGACAGAGAAGCAGTTTCAGCGACAGGTTGCTATCGATGCAATGCTCCTCAGACAGGATGAAGAGGTCAATAGGAAACTGATACAGGACTTTGTGATATGGTGCAACTCAAACTACCTGCGTCTCAATATCAACAAGACCAAGGAGATGGTGGTAGACTTTAGGAGATCTAGGCCTCATATGGAGCCAGTGATCATTAATGGAGAATGTGTGGAGCAGGTTAAGACCTACAAGTATCTGGGAGTACAGTTAGATGAGAAGCTAGACTGGACTGCCAACACAGATGCCTTGTGCAGGAAGGCACAGAGTCGACTGTACTTCCTTAGAAGGTTGGCGTCATTCAATGTCTGCAGTGAGATGCTGAAGATGTTCTATAGGTCAGTTGTTGAGAGCGCCCTCTTCTTTGTGGTGGCGTGTTGGGGAGGAAGCATTAAGCAGAAGGACGCCTCACGTCTTAATAAGCTGGTAAGGAAGGCGGGCTCTGTCGTGGGCGAAGTACTGGAGAGTTTAACATCGGTAGCTGAGCGAAGGGCGCTGAGTAGGCTACGGCCAATTATGGAAAACCCTGAACATCCTCTACATAGCACCATCCAGAGACAGAGAAGCAGTTTCAGCGACAGGTTACTGTCGATGCAATGCTCCTCAGACAGGATGAAGAGGTCAATACTCCCCAATGCCATTAGGCTTTACAATTCAACTGCCAGGACTTAAGAACTTTTTTTTAAAGCTATTATTAATGCTTTTTGAGTTAGTGATTTAGATGCATATCATATTATTACTGAGTTAAGTATTGTATGTAATGAGTTTTTGCTACAAGAAGTGTATGGGACATTGGAAAAAATGTTGAATTTCCCCATGGGGATGAATAAAGTATCTATCTATCTATCTACTCCCCAATGCCATTAGGCTTTACAATTCAACCGCCAGGACTTAACAACTTTTTAAAAGCTATTATTAATGCTTTTTGAGAGAGTGATTTAGATGCATATCATATTTTTACTGAGTTAAGTATTGTATGTAATTAGTTTTGCTACAACAAGTGTATGGGACATTGGAAAAAAATGTTGAATTTCCCCATGGGGATGAATAAAGTATCTATCTATCTATCTATCTATCTGGACCAGGTGGGAAAATGGTTTTAGAAATGGAAAATGGAATTTAATGCAGACCAGTGTGAATTGTTGCACTTTGGTATGACCTACCAAGTGAGGTCTTTCACAGTGATTGGTCGGGCATGGAGGAGTGTTGTAGAAGAAAGGGACCTGGGAATACAAGTCCTTAATTCACTGAAAGTGGTATCACAGGTAGATAGGGATGGAAAGAATAATTTCAGCCCATTGCCCTTCATGAACCAAAGTACTGATAACAATAGATGGATGTTATGTTGACTTCTAGAAGACATTGGTAAGGCCTAACTTGGAGTATTGTGTGCAGTTTTGGTCACCTACCTACAGGAAAGATGTAAAAGAAGTTCAGAGATTTCAGAGAAAATTCACAAGGATGTTGCCATGTCTGGAGGACTTAGGTTAGAAGGAAAGATTAAAGAAATCAGGACTTTATTCCTTGGAATGCAGAAGATTGAGGGGAGATTTGATTGTGATAGAGAGGCACAGATAGTGTTAATGCAAGCTGGCTTTTTCCATGAAGATTGGGGGGGACGACAACCAGAGGCCAGGGGTTAAGGGTGAAAGGTGAAATGTTAAGGGGAACATGAGGGAAACTTCTTCACGCAGACGGTTATCCAGCTGTGGAATGAGCAGCCAGCACAAGTGGTGCATGCGAGCTCGATTTCAACATTTAAGAGGTTTGTGTTAGTAACTGGATGGTAGAGGTGTCGGAGTGGGCTGTTTAAATAGTTCAGCACAAACTAGATGGCCCAAAGGGCCTGTTTCTGTGTTGAAATTTTTTATGATTGTGACAAGAACCTGAAATAATACAAAAACTCACTCTAACCCCTTTTGACAGCTGTGTGAACAAACCAGTCATTTCAGCAGGAAAGTTTTATATGGTGATAAAACTGCGGCACTTTAAGTTAATAACACATAAAATAAGTTCCCAGCTACACGTCAAGAAAGACTATTTGTGTGAGAGTGTTTCAGATACCGTGGGGCCTGGCACCCATGCTGCTCAGCAGGAACAGGGAATAATACCAATGGAGAGAGTCAAACTGAGCCAAGGCACAGATTGGA
Organism: Hemitrygon akajei; assembly: GCF_048418815.1. Lineage (NCBI taxonomy): Eukaryota > Metazoa > Chordata > Chondrichthyes > Myliobatiformes > Dasyatidae > Hemitrygon > Hemitrygon akajei. Next base: position 2,604,706 of record NW_027331947.1, read on the forward strand.
GATGGCAGAAATGCCCTATTCTTATAGAGACAGGAAGAGCATCAGGGAATTGATGGTCATTTCAGATACCAGCACTCTGCCCAGTCAGGAGATGATTTCTCTGTCCAACTTGGGTTCAACCTCATTGTAACAGTGAGGAACAGCCAAATCAAAACATAGCGACTCAAGTAATCTCATCTGAAATGTTGTCCTACACCCATTGATGGATTTTGTAAATCTTTTTACAGGTTAAAAGTGAGAAGGAATTTGTCTCCAGGAAGCTCAAACACGGCACACCAGTTTTGCTGTCTCTGTCTAGATGTTTAAGAAGTGGAGCAAGGGATCCAATTGACCACCCTTCCTGCTCAGACTGTGGGGAGGGATTCACTCGGACATCTGACCAAATAGCAAGCCTGTAATTTACACAGGAGAAAGGCCTTTCACCTGCTCAGACAGTGGGAATGGATTCACTCGGTTATCACAATTGAAGGTACATCAGCAAACTCACACTGGGAAAGGCCATTCACCTGTTCTGTGTGTGAGAATGGGTTCAGTTGGTCATCCCACCTGTGGACACACCAATCAGTTCACACCACACCGGGCAGAGGCTGGTCATCTGCTGCATTTCTGGGAAAGGATTCACACAGTCATCTGACCTAATGTCACACCAGAGAGTTCACACTGGGGAGAAGCCATTCACCTGCTCAGAGTGTGGGAAAGGATTTACACAGTCATCTACCCTACTGGTACACCAGCGAGTTCACACTGGGGAGAAGCCATTCACCTGCTCAGTCTGTGGGAAGGGATTCACTCATTCATCCAACCTACAGAGACATCAGCGAGTTCACACTGGGGTGAAGCCGTTCACCTGCTCAGTCTGTGGGAAGGGATTCACTCAGTCATCCCACCTACGGAGCCACCAGCGAGTTCACACTGGGGAGAAGCCGTTCACCTGCTCAGTCTGTGGGAAGGGATTCACTCAGTTAGCTAACCTACAGGATCACCTGCGAGTTCACACTGGGGAGAAGCCGTTCACCTGCTCAGTCTGTGGGAAGGGATTCACTCGGTTAACTAACCTACAGGATCACCTGCGAGTTCACACTGGGGAGAAGCCGTTCACCTGCTCAGTCTGTGGGAAGGGATTCACTCAGTTAGCTAACCTACAGGATCACCTGCGAGTTCACACTGGGGAGAAGCCGTTCACCTGCTCAGTCTGTGGGAAGGGATTCACTCGGTCATCCAACCTACAGAGACATCAGCGAGTTCACACTGGGGAGAGGCCGTTCAACTGCTCAGTCTGTGGGAAAGGATTCACTCTGTCATCCACGCTACAGAGACATCAGCGAGTTCACACTGGGGAGAAGCTGTTCACCTGCTCAGACTGTGGGATGGGATTCACTCAGTCATCCAACCTACAGAGACATCAGCGAGTTCACACTGGGGAGAAGCCGTTCACCTGCTCAGAATGTGGGAAGGGATTCACTAATTTATCCAGCCTACAGAAACATCAGCGAGTTCACACTGGGGAGAGGCCATTCACCTGCTCAGAATGTGGGAGGAGATTTGCTGACTCTTTCACCCTGCAGAGTCATCAGCGAGTTCACAGTGGAAAGAGGCCATTCACCTGCTCAGAATGTGGGAAAGGATTCACCCTGTCATCTACCCTACTGGTACATCAGCGAGTTCACACTGGGGAGAGGCCGTTCACCTGCTCAGTCTGTGGGAAGAGATTCACTAATTTATCCAGCCTACAGAGACATCAGCGAGTTCACACTGGGGAGAGGCCATTCACCTGCTCAGAATGTGGGAAGGGATTCACTCAGTCATCCCACCTACAGAAACATCAGCGAGTTCACACTGGGGAGAAGCCGTTCACCTGCTCAGTCTGTGGGAAGGGATTCACTCGGTTAACTAACCTACAGGATCACCTGCGAGTTCACACTGGGGAGAAGCCGTTCACCTGCTCAGTCTGTGGGAAGGGATTCACTCAGTTAGCTAACCTACAGGATCACCTGCGAGTTCACACTGGGGAGAAGCCGTTCACCTGCTCAGTCTGTGGGAAGGGATTCACTCGGTCATCCAACCTACAGAGACATCAGCGAGTTCACACTGGGGAGAGGCCGTTCACCTGCTCAGAATGTGGGAAGGGATTCACTAATTTATCCAGCCTACAGAAACATCAGCGAGTTCACACTGGGGAGAGGCCATTCACCTGCTCAGAATGTGGGAGGAGATTTGCTGACTCTTTCACCCTGCAGAGTCATCAGCGAGTTCACAGTGGAAAGAGGCCATTCACCTGCTCAGAATGTGGGAAAGGATTCACCCTGTCATCTACCCTACTGGTACATCAGCGAGTTCACACTGGGGAGAGGCCGTTCACCCGCTCAGTCTGTGGGAAGAGATTCACTAATTTATCCAGCCTACAGAGACATCAGTGAGTTCACACTGGGGAGAAGCCGTTCACCTGCTCAGAATGTGGGAAGGGATTCACTAATTTATCCAGCCTACAGAAACATCAGCGAGTTCACACTGGGGAGAGGCCATTCACCTGCTCAGAATGTGGGAGGAGATTTGCTGACTCTTTCACCCTGCAGAGTCATCAGCGAGTTCACAGTGGAAAGAGGCCATTCACCTGCTCAGAATGTGGGAAAGGATTCACCCTGTCATCTACCCTACTGGTACATCAGCGAGTTCACACTGGGGAGAGGCCGTTCACCTGCTCAGTCTGTGGGAAGAGATTCACTCATTTATCCAGCCTACAGAGACATCAGCGAGTTCACACTGGGGAGAGGCCATTCACCTGCTCAGAATGTGGGAAGGGATTCACTCAGTCATCCCACCTACAGAAACATCAGCGAGTTCACACTGGGGAGAAGCTGTTCACCTGCTGAGAATGTGGGAAAGGATTCACTCAGTCATCCCACCTACTGGCACACCTGTCAGCTCACAATGGGGGTGGCCATTGTTATGAACCCCTAGGTCTTGTTTGCTGTGGACTGTGTGTGTGTGCGAGAGAGAGAGAGAGAGAGAGAGAGAGAGAGAGTGAGAGAGAGAGAGAGTGAGAGAGAGAGAGAGAGTGTGAGAGAGTGAGAGAGAATGAGGGAATCAGTCTGACTTGCAGCTTGTTTACTTTTAACCGAGGACAAAGACACTCAGAGTCAGACAGAGACGAAGGAGGAAAAATGGAATAATCGATACCAGGGAACTAGTGGCCAAGGGTCACTGTTTGGAACTTTCCTTTGCCCACAAGGGTGGGTTAATTATCAATTCAGCGTACATCGAATGTGTGGTTGTCACCTCATTTGATCCATAGGAATGGATCTGATTTGGGGTATCCTGTGAAGACCACTGATGTGTTAACCCTTGCTTGGTGTGCTGTGGTAATTCACTTGAAGACGATACCCCTCATGACAAGTCACTTCAGGTGATAATTAGTATGTGGATTTGGAAGGATGACAGATAAAATCTACAGTGACTGTTGGTCTCGTTTTACCACCATGAAACCTGTGGAATACGACATAATTGCCTTCTCTCAACATTTACCCTGGATTACAAATATCTCTCTCTCATCACCTATTCTGTAGTTGAACTGAACTTTCATACTTTTCCATCTCAAGACTCCAAGCCTTGGTTTCCCCCGAGCTCAATAGTTTGGGAGTTTTATTTATACACATTTATACACATAACACTCACGAGGAAATCTGCAGATGCTGGAAATTCAAACAACACACACAAAATGCTGGTGGAACACAGCAGGCCAGGCAGTATCTATAAGGAGAAGAACTGTCAACGTTTCAGGCTGAGACCCTTAGTCAGGACTAACTGAAAGGAAAGATACTAAGAGATTTGAAAGTAGTTGGGGGAGGGGGAAATGCGAAATGATAGGAGAAGACCGGAGGGGGTGGGATGAAGCTAAGAGCTGGGAAGGTAATTGGCGAAAGTGATACAGAGCTGGAGAAGGGAAAGGGTCATGGGACGGGAGGCCTCGGGAGAAAGAAAGGTGGGGGGAAGCACCAGAGAGACATGGAAAACAGGCAAACAATTAAATATGTCAGTAATGGGGTAAGAAGTGGAAGAGGGGCATTAACGGAAGTTAGAGAAGTCAATGTTCATCCCATCAGGTTAGAGGCTACCCAGCCGGTATATAAGGTGTTGTTCCTCCAACCTGAGTTTGGATTAATTTTGACAGTAGAGGAGAGCTTTTCCGCGGCTGCCGGGATCAGGCAGGGAGGTGAGCGTCCCCCGGCACTCTTTGGCGTGTCCTCCCTATTTGCTTATCCTGATATGTCCGACCTAGGGTCACAAAATATGGGTAGGGGTTCCCTAAACATCAGCAATTTTTACAAGTAGCATGCAACATTTCAGAAGACTTATTCAAAAGCAACTCTCAATTTCCCCCTTGGCATGGCCCATTCCAGTCCGTGTTCTCCCATAGTGCGTCCGCTTTCGGGAGGGCCTCGATCTCCCCTTCCACCAGGAACAAAGGTGCCTGGTACGCCGGTGGAGGTCCATCCTTTCCAGTCAAGGCTCGATCTATAGTTCGGACGACTGGGGTCCTGATACAGGGTATGCAACAACAACCACACGTGATAAAGATAGCAATTGAAATAGACAGTCCTAGAGCCAACTGTCCAAGTAGGACCCCCCCATTTCCCAAACGTACGTTCAACCAATCCAGCACTGGGTTATTGACTCCCGATTGTTGCTTTAGCTCATTGGCCAGGGACCGCAATTTAGTCAAACCCTTGGTCAGTGATCCGTCCGGGCCTGTATTGTTCGCTATGGACATACAGCACATGTCACCAAACAGGGCGCACACTCCGCCCTTCTCTGCTAAGATCATGTCTATGGCAATTCTGTTCTGCAGGGTCATTAGGGACGTCTGTGATAGCTGCTCGTGGACGGCTCCCGCGATGTCCCTGGTTAGATTAGCCAGCCTCTGAACGTTATAGTGGGTCAGGTTGATCCGGTTGACATTTTTATTGGTGGTGATTGGGAATATGGCTGAAAAAAGTGGAAAGCTCTCAAAGCCTGCAGCGACCTCGTCTGCCAGCTTATATTCGTCCGGGATGTTTCTAGCCTGATAGCATCGATCCACATCCCATCGGGGTTCCTTTCCCCCCTTTCAGTGAGCGTCCTCTTGTTCCTATACCACCTCCCGATTTCATCAGGGATTGGGTTGAGGGTGTAGTCCCCTGGGTTCTTTGCCGCAATGAAAAGAGGTACATTTAGGGTGATCAGGGTGCAGGTCCCCTCCCAGTTTACAGGTAGCCAATTATATAGGACCCGTTTCCCACAGTACCACCAGAGGTCCGCTCTGCTGACAGTCAGCATGGTGGCGTTTTCGGTGCCAGTAAGACTGATCCGGGTAGAACATGCACTGTCAGGTAGGTTGCCCACTCTGTAGGGCTGATCCGACGGGGACAGGTTAGTAACGCAAGTGATGTTCCTGATCGGGTCCACCCTAAAGGCTGGTGGGGTCACATTGGCCGGGGCCATGGGGAAATAGGTTTCCCAGGACTTGCACCCGGCGGAGGGGTTGGTTAGTGACATGAGTTCGAGGGCGCAACGGAAGGTGTCGTTTTCTTCCTCGAAGGGGCTGGGACTCATGAGGAGTGTGGGTTTCCCCGTAGCACATACCCAGCAGTCCCCTATCGCTGCCTGGGTGGTGTATTGGACCACTCGGTCAACCCAGGCGTTTGCTTCCACGTACCCTGTCTCAATTGCAATATACTCCCGGGGAGTTATCTTACTCGAGTCCGAACTCTTTACCAGAACAGGGCTGACTGTGGGACCCAATCCTGGGTCTGTGTAAGTTCCCAGATTGATCCGGATAATTCCCCATGGGTCTCGGCCTGTCACGTCCGGCCTTATGATCAGGTAGAGCACGCCCCCCGCCCCATGCTCCCTGTCCTCTGACCCGCGACGAGTGGAGCAGGTCTGTGACGACCATCCCTCCATACTAAAAGGGTTGTGTATTCCTTCCTTGAGTGTCAGGATTAACGGGTTCACTCCCTGCTTTCTTCCACAAACGGAGCCCCTGTAAAGGCTCACCTTCCTCTTAAACTCATAGTAGGGTTTGGAGGACCCTTGATTGATTGGCCTATTATCCAGCCAGGACTGGTCTGGGCCCGTCCACCACCATACATTTATCCATGCGCTACACTCCTTTACCCATGGGTTCGGGTATCCCAAGGTGAATGGACACATGTAGACATTATACCCAGTCCAGGCTCTCTTGTCGCCCCAGCAGCTGATCACATCGCACAGGTCGAACTGGAATGTCCTACCCGTATGAGGGTCCGCATTAAGGATGATATTCGCCCCGCACGCATCTCCTCCCCTTCCCGCTTCGGCCATCGGCGCCTGACCTAGGAGCATCACTCCTACCCATATCAGGGTTTTCCATGGCGTCATCCTCCTCCTCTATGTCGGAGTCGGGATCAATCGGTCTTCCTTTCAGTGCGAGAAATGGTGCCAGTTATTGTCCCCCTCCCTTCCCACCTTGAGTGTATTGTTTGAAATTTCTGTAACAGGGTACGGGCCATGCCATCGCTGCTCGCTCCAGGAGGAGCGCCCTGGTTGCCGCAGGTAGACCTCATCTCCTATTTTTAGCGGCAGCTCGGGGGCTGCATCCTCAGGGTGGGCATTCCTGACTTGTTTAGCGATGAGCCTCACCATCTGGCCCAGGACTCTCATGTATTGGGTCATGTCCTGATTCATTGTCTCCCAGTTTTCCTCCCACCGTGGCGATGTGCGCGGTCCCGGCATGGAGCGCCCCATTAGTATCTCGTGTGGCGTTAGAAAGGTTTCCCCATTCTTTTCTTGCCGCATGGACATCAGAGCCAGGGGGAGTGCCTCCACCCAAGTGAGCTGGGTGCCCGCCATTACTTTTGCAATTTTGTCTTTTATAGTTCGATTTGCTCTCTCCACTAGACCCTGGCTTTCTGGGTGGTAGACACTGCCGAACCGATGGGTTATCCCTAGAACGCCCTCTGCTCTGGCCAAGTGTTCGTTTTTAAAGTGGGTGCCATTGTCTGTACAGATTTTAGTGGGGACTCCGTATCGGGGAATCAGTTCCTGGGTAAGGACGTTGACCACCGTCTCACCATCCTCCGCCCTTCTGGGGAAAGCTTCTACCCATCTCGAGAATCGGTCCACTATAACTAACAGGTATCGGTGGTTCTTGGGGGTCCTTAATCTTGCTCCCATGTCCGTGAAATCCATACAAATTTCCTGCCATGGTCCCGTGGGGTTGGGGAATTTGAGCATCGGATGGGGCAGTGGTCTCCGGGCATTGTGTTCGTTACAGATTTTACATTCAGCTCTCAAATTTTCCATGTGCTCCTTTAATTTTGGAGCCAACCAGTGATTCTTCATAAGTTATATTACCTTGGCTATCCCTATGTGGGTGGGCCCATGGACCTCCTTAAATAGTGACGGTAGTAATGCCCTGGGTGCTACTATCTCCCCTCCCTCGGACCGCCATATATGGTGGTCCGTATCCCCCACAGTGAAGTGTTGTCGAGCAGCTCCCTTGTTAATCCACTCCCGACGCTCTGCTGCCGATGCTGCCCCCTGTAACTCAACAAGGTGGAGCATAGCATCCGCTTGGAGCAACGGAGCGACCTGTAAACCTCGGGATTCCGGCTGGGCCGGCGGGCGGGGTGAGCCAGGAGGCTCACAGTCTGAGGTGTCCCTCCCTGACCTCAGGGTGGGCATTTGAATTGCGGCTTTTGCCGCCCGGTCGGCCGCATCATTACCCCTAGCCTCGGGGGTGTTTGAGGAGCTGTGGCCTACCACCTTCTATTTCCATCATAGGAGCTTGGACATTCTCCTGTGGGGCTGACGGGACTGATGGTGCTAGATCTGCTTTGGGTGGCTGGGGGGGCTCTGCATATGGTGGAGGGGCCGTTACTGGGATAATGTGATGCGGGGCGTGAGAGGCATTAGACCATCCGGAGGGAAACGGTGGGTAAAGAGGCTGGTGGTCTATGATCCACTCTGGGTCTGCGGGGTCAATCTCGGGGTCTGGACATGTGGCTGACTCCCTTGGTGTGGGGCGCGGGAGCTCGGAGTTCCCCGGCGGTTTGCACGCATGCGCCTGGAACCTGGACAGGAATTCCTTGAGATACACATCCTCATCCTCTAATTTGGCTACGGACTTGGATTTTCCAAATAACTTTCGTTTTGCCTCCCCTCGTCTGTTTTCCAGATCATCGAGGACACGAAGTTGAAATTCAGCCAGCAAGGAGAGGGTCAGAAATGGTTGGTCTTCGGCTGGGAACCATCCTTTGTCTCTTCACGCCTGAAGGCTTTTTTCTAACTTATGTAATTTCTTTTCTCCCTCCTTTACTGTATTGTTATGGGAGATCGAGTGTCTGACGCTCTGGAGCACCACTCCAGTGCGTGGCCTATTTGCAGCGACAGTGGCGGGGGCCATAGTCGCGGACTCCTTTTGAGTGAAGTCTGAATCAGGGGGATACGTGAGACGGACCGCCACAAACCCCAGTTCCGCGGTTGTACTTGCCGGACGGGCGGTGCCCAATAGGGGCACGGTTTTTAAAGGTCCAATGCCACGCGGAAAGTTTGATTGCATTGATCCCTTCTCAGGCCAATCCCGCGACTCCCACTTTGGGGTCAGACTCATTGTGAGCTCCGTCTTCCATTTGTGTGGCGGGGCCTTCTTAATTCCCTCCCAGGCAGGGGGCGGATTACCTAATTTTATCACTGTTCTGGCAAATGCTTGGGGATTCGCTGCCAGGTTATCCAAAATTTTAGTCATGTGAACGGGGTCTACAAGGGTGCGTCGAACCTCACTTAGAAGGTGGTCTTTCTGATGGGGTGCCTGGTCTAGTACCTGAAGTACATTGTTGGGGTCCATAATGGCATTATCTAACAATAGCTGCGATGTAAGATTAGTGCCGTGGTTTAGGCTCAGTCGCCACCACGGGACACCGGGGTGTTCAACACGCAGGTGTCTGAGTTTTGGTAACTTAAAGTTGAAGTGTTCCATGGCTCCCCAGTGCACAGAGAGGATCAAATGTGGGACAGTCGCCTTTCAAAACCTGACCTTCGCGTGGGAGATTTCTCCTCTTAACAACCGGTCTAAGGTAGGCGCCGTCAATATCCCCGTGCACTATGGTGTACCGCAGAACACTTCCTCCTCCTCACTTCTGAGACTTTTATGCCCTATTGGGCGGCGGGGTTCTCAACTCCCCTCACTCAGAAGACTTTTCCACGGGCGGAGGATCCTGCTAAAACGGATAAGAAAAATAAGTACTTACCAGTCACGATTCCGCACCTGGAATGAACTTCCTCGAGGTAATTTGGGGTTGGTGAGGTTCCGTCAGCAGACAAGATCTAACTCAGTAATTTAACTATCTAGTGGAAGTCTTAGATATAACAGGCACTTCCTTACCTTATTCGAGGTTGCGGCCGCAAGTTGTCTGCTGTCGGACCCGCCAGCCTGTGTTGTCTCTCCCTCCCCACGTCGGGGTCACCAAATGTTGGGCTCAAGTTATGCCCTGTGTTCGTTTAGGAAGAGAGACAACCAACACCGGAATAGAGCAAAACGTGGCTTTATTGGCTGAATCGTAACTGGTACAGCGAATCGACGGAATCGCTGGAGAAGGCGCGCTTTCTGTTTTCCCCTTACAATCTGCTCTTATTTATACCCCTTTTCCCCCCAGCACACCCCCCGCTACATATTAGGTAATCTCGGGCACTTGTGTCCATCTTATTGGCCAGAAGCCATACACTCACGAGTTACCTGTTTCTTTTGTTTACTGAATCGCGTGACACTGGTGGTTTCGATGTAGCGGGTCCCCAGTTTCGCTACCCCCCTCCCTCGCATTCCGGCCTCCTAACAATACATGTATTACGTGAGCCACTCCTGACCTGTAATGGCAGTCTCGAAATACCCCAACACCACTTACCCATGACCTATGGTTGTCATCGCACCCATCCTCAGTGGAAAAAGCTGCTTACCTGTACCCTATCTATACTGTCATAATGTTGTCTATTCCCAACAAATCCTCAAAGAAATGTATAATATCTTTGTTTATGTTTCGAGCCTTTTTCAGATGTATAGGATGATGAGGGACACTGATCGTGTGGATAGCCAGAGGTTTTTTCCCCAGTGCTGAAATGGCTAACGTGAGGGAGCATAGTTTTAAGGTGCTTGAAAGTTGATACGGAGGGGATGTCAGGGGTAACTTTATTTACAGTGAGAGTTGTGGGTGCATGGAACGGCTTGCAGGCTACTTGTGTGAGAGTGTTTCAGTTACTGTGGGGCCAGGAACCCATGCAGCTCAGTGGGAACAGGGAATAATACCAATGGAGAGAGTCAAACTGAGCCAGGTCACAGATCAGAGATGGTAGAAATGCCCCATTCTTACAGAGACAGGAAAAGCATCAGAGAATTTGATGGTCATTCCAGATACCAGCACCGTGCCCAGTTAGAACATGATTTCTCTCTCCAACTCTTCACTGTAACAGTGTGATGCCAGCTGACACCTTGACAACTCAAGCGATCTCATTAGAAATGCCCTGCACCCATTGATGGATTTTGTAAATCTTTTTACAGGTTAAAAATGACAAGGAATTTGCCTACGGGAATCTCGAACACAACACGCCAGTTTTGTTGTCTCTGTCCAGATATTTAAGAAGTGCGGCAAGGGATTCAGTCGATCAGCCTTCCTGCTCAGACTGTCGGGAGGGATTCACTTGATCATCTGACCCAATGGTTTACATGGGGGGAGCCCATTCATCTGCTCAGACAGTGGGAATGGATTCACTCGGTCATCTCAACTAAGGGTACATCAGCAAGTTCACACTGGGACAAGGCCATTCACCTGTACTGTGTGTGAGAAGGGATTCAATCTGTCATCCCACCTGTGGACACACCAATCAGTTTACATTGGGCAGAGGCTGGTCATCTGCGGAATTTGTGGGGAAGAATTCACTCAGTCAACTAACCTAATGGCTCACCAGCGAGTTCACACTCGGGAGCGGCCGTTCACCTGCTCAGACTGTGGGAAAGGATTCACTCAGTCATCTCAGTTACTGAGACACCAGTCAGTTCACACTGGGGACAGGCCATTCAATTGCTCAGACTGTGGGAAGGGATTCACTTCATCATATAAGTTACTGAGACACTAGTCAGTTCACACTGGGGAGAGGCCATTCACCTGCTCAGACTGTGGGAAGGGATTCACTTCATCATATCAGTTACTGAGACACCAGTCAGTTCATACCGGAGAGTGGCCATTCACCTGCTCAGACTGTGGGAAGCGATTCACTGAATTATCTCGACTGAAGATACATCAACGAGTTCACACCGGAGAGAGGCCATTCAACTGCTCAGACTGTGGGAAGGGATTCGCTCAGTCATCTCAACTGAAGGTACATCAGCGAATTCACACTGGGGAGAGGCCATTCACCTGCTCGGACTGTGGGAAGGGATTCACTCGGTTATCACAATTGAAGGTACATCAGCAAGTTCACACTGGGAAAGGCCATTCACCTGTTCTGTGTGTGAGAATGGGTTCAGTTGGTCATCCCACCTGTGGACACACCAATCAGTTCACACCACACCGGGCAGAGGCTGGTCATCTGCTGCATTTCTGGGAAAGGATTCACACAGTCATCTGACCTAATGTCACACCAGAGAGTTCACACTGGGGAGAAGCCATTCACCTGCTCAGAGTGTGGGAAAGGATTTACACAGTCATCTACCCTACTGGTACACCAGCGAGTTCACACTGGGGAGAAGCCATTCACCTGCTCAGTCTGTGGGAAGGGATTCACTCATTCATCCAACCTACAGAGACATCAGCGAGTTCACACTGGGGTGAAGCCGTTCACCTGCTCAGTCTGTGGGAAGGGATTCACTCAGTCATCCCACCTACGGAGCCACCAGCGAGTTCACACTGGGGAGAAGCCGTTCACCTGCTCAGTCTGTGGGAAGGGATTCACTCGGTTAACTAACCTACAGGATCACCTGCGAGTTCACACTGGGGAGAAGCCGTTCACCTGCTCAGTCTGTGGGAAGGGATTCACTCGGTTAACTAACCTACAGGATCACCTGCGAGTTCACACTGGGGAGAAGCCGTTCACCTGCTCAGTCTGTGGGAAGGGATTCACTCAGTTAGCTAACCTACAGGATCACCTGCGAGTTCACACTGGGGAGAAGCCGTTCACCTGCTCAGTCTGTGGGAAGGGATTCACTCGGTCATCCAACCTACAGAGACATCAGCGAGTTCACACTGGGGAGAGGCCGTTCAACTGCTCAGTCTGTGGGAAAGGATTCACTCTGTCATCCACGCTACAGAGACATCAGCGAGTTCACACTGGGGAGAAGCTGTTCACCTGCTCAGACTGTGGGATGGGATTCACTCAGTCATCCAACCTACAGAGACATCAGCGAGTTCACACTGGGGAGAAGCCGTTCACCTGCTCAGAATGTGGGAAGGGATTCACTAATTTATCCAGCCTACAGAAACATCAGCGAGTTCACACTGGGGAGAGGCCATTCACCTGCTCAGAATGTGGGAGGAGATTTGCTGACTCTTTCACCCTGCAGAGTCATCAGCGAGTTCACAGTGGAAAGAGGCCATTCACCTGCTCAGAATGTGGGAAAGGATTCACCCTGTCATCTACCCTACTGGTACATCAGCGAGTTCACACTGGGGAGAGGCCGTTCACCTGCTCAGTCTGTGGGAAGAGATTCACTCATTTATCCAGCCTACAGAGACATCAGCGAGTTCACACTGGGGAGAGGCCATTCACCTGCTCAGAATGTGGGAAGGGATTCACTCAGTCATCCCACCTACAGAAACATCAGCGAGTTCACACTGGGGAGAAGCTGTTCACCTGCTGAGAATGTGGGAAAGGATTCACTCAGTCATCCCACCTACTGGCACACCTGTCAGCTCACAATGGGGGTGGCCATTGTTATGAACCCCTAGGTCTTGTTTGCTGTGGACTGTGTGTGTGTGTGTGTGTGAGAGAGAGAGAGAGAGAGAGAGAGTGAGAGAGAGAGAGAGAGAGAGTGAGAGAGAGAGAGTGTGAGAGAGTGAGAGAGAATGAGGGAATCAGTCTGACTTGCAGCTTGTTTACTTTTAACCGAGGACACAGACACTCAGAGTCAGACAGAGACGAAGGAGGAAAAATGGAATAATCGATACCAGGGAACTAGTGGCCAAGGGTCACTGTTTGGAACTTTCCTTTGCCCACAAGGGTGGGTTAATTATCAATTCAGCGTACATCGAATGTGTGGTTGTCACCTCATTTGATCCATAGGAATGGATCTGATTTGGGGTATCCTGTGAAGACCACTGATGTGTTAACCCTTGCTTGGTGTGCTGTGGTAATTCACTTGAAGACGATACCCCTCATGACAAGTCACTTCAGGTGATAATTAGTATGTGGATTTGGAAGGATGACAGATAAAATCTACAGTGACTGTTGGTCTCGTTTTACCACCATGAAACCTGTGGAATACGACATAATTGCCTTCTCTCAACATTTACCCTGGATTACAAATATCTCTCTCTCATCACCTATTCTGTAGTTGAACTGAACTTTCATACTTTTCCATCTCAAGACTCCAAGCCTTGGTTTCCCCCGAGCTCAATAGTTTGGGAGTTTTATTTATACACATTTATACACATAACACTCACGAGGAAATCTGCAGATGCTGGAAATTCAAACAACACACACAAAATGCTGGTGGAACACAGCAGGCCAGGCAGTATCTATAAGGAGAAGAACTGTCAACGTTTCAGGCTGAGACCCTTAGTCAGGACTAACTGAAAGGAAAGATACTAAGAGATTTGAAAGTAGTTGGGGGAGGGGGAAATGCGAAATGATAGGAGAAGACCGGAGGGGGTGGGATGAAGCTAAGAGCTGGGAAGGTAATTGGCGAAAGTGATACAGAGCTGGAGAAGGGAAAGGGTCATGGGACGGGAGGCCTCGGGAGAAAGAAAGGTGGGGGGAAGCACCAGAGAGACATGGAAAACAGGCAAACAATTAAATATGTCAGTAATGGGGTAAGAAGTGGAAGAGGGGCATTAACGGAAGTTAGAGAAGTCAATGTTCATCCCATCAGGTTAGAGGCTACCCAGCCGGTATATAAGGTGTTGTTCCTCCAACCTGAGTTTGGATTAATTTTGACAGTAGAGGAGAGCTTTTCCGCGGCTGCCGGGATCAGGCAGGGAGGTGAGCGTCCCCCGGCACTCTTTGGCGTGTCCTCCCTATTTGCTTATCCTGATATGTCCGACCTAGGGTCACAAAATATGGGTAGGGGTTCCCTAAACATCAGCAATTTTTACAAGTAGCATGCAACATTTCAGAAGACTTATTCAAAAGCAACTCTCAATTTCCCCCTTGGCATGGCCCATTCCAGTCCGTGTTCTCCCATAGTGCGTCCGCTTTCGGGAGGGCCTCGATCTCCCCTTCCACCAGGAACAAAGGTGCCTGGTACGCCGGTGGAGGTCCATCCTTTCCAGTCAAGGCTCGATCTATAGTTCGGACGACTGGGGTCCTGATACAGGGTATGCAACAACAACCACACGTGATAAAGATAGCAATTGAAATAGACAGTCCTAGAGCCAACTGTCCAAGTAGGACCCCCCCATTTCCCAAACGTACGTTCAACCAATCCAGCACTGGGTTATTGACTCCCGATTGTTGCTTTAGCTCATTGGCCAGGGACCGCAATTTAGTCAAACCCTTGGTCAGTGATCCGTCCGGGCCTGTATTGTTCGCTATGGACATACAGCACATGTCACCAAACAGGGCGCACACTCCGCCCTTCTCTGCTAAGATCATGTCTATGGCAATTCTGTTCTGCAGGGTCATTAGGGACGTCTGTGATAGCTGCTCGTGGACGGCTTCCGCGATGTCCCTGGTTAGATTAGCCAGCCTCTGAACGTTATAGTGGGTCAGGTTGATCCGGTTGACATTTTTATTGGTGGTGATTGGGAATATGGCTGAAAAAAGTGGAAAGCTCTCAAAGCCTGCAGCGACCTCGTCTGCCAGCTTATATTCGTCCGGGATGTTTCTAGCCTGATAGCATCGATCCACATCCCATCGGGGTTCCTTTCCCCCCTTTCAGTGAGCGTCCTCTTGTTCCTATACCACCTCCCGATTTCATCAGGCATTGGGTTGAGGGTGTAGTCCCCTGCGTTCTTTGCCGCAATGAAAAGAGGTACATTTAGGGTGATCAGGGTGCAGGTCCCCTCCCAGTTTACAGGTAGCCAATTATATAGGACCCGTTTCCCACAGTACCACCAGAGGTCCGCTCTGCTGACAGTCAGCATGGTGGCGTTTTCGGTGCCAGTAAGACTGATCCGGGTAGAACATGCACTGTCAGGTAGGTTGCCCACTCTGTAGGGCTGATCCGACGGGGACAGGTTAGTAACGCAAGTGATGTTCCTGATCGGGTCCACCCTAAAGGCTGGTGGGGTCACATTGGCCGGGGCCATGGGGAAATAGGTTTCCCAGGACTTGCACCCGGCGGAGGGGTTGGTTAGTGACATGAGTTCGAGGGCGCAACGGAAGGTGTCGTTTTCTTCCTCGAAGGGGCTGGGACTCATGAGGAGTGTGGGTTTCCCCGTAGCACATACCCAGCAGTCCCCTATCGCTGCCTGGGTGGTGTATTGGACCACTCGGTCAACCCAGGCGTTTGCTTCCACGTACCCTGTCTCAATTGCAATATACTCCCGGGGAGTTATCTTACTCGAGTCCGAACTCTTTACCAGAACAGGGCTGACTGTGGGACCCAATCCTGGGTCTGTGTAAGTTCCCAGATTGATCCGGATAATTCCCCATGGGTCTCGGCCTGTCACGTCCGGCCTTATGATCAGGTAGAGCACGCCCCCCGCCCCATGCTCCCTGTCCTCTGACCCGCGACGAGTGGAGCAGGTCTGTGACGACCATCCCTCCATACTAAAAGGGTTGTGTATTCCTTCCTTGAGTGTCAGGATTAACGGGTTCACTCCCTGCTTTCTTCCACAAACGGAGCCCCTGTAAAGGCTCACCTTCCTCTTAAACTCATAGTAGGGTTTGGAGGACCCTTGATTGATTGGCCTATTATCCAGCCAGGACTGGTCTGGGCCCGTCCACCACCATACATTTATCCATGCGCTACACTCCTTTACCCATGGGTTCGGGTATCCCAAGGTGAATGGACACATGTAGACATTATACCCAGTCCAGGCTCTCTTGTCGCCCCAGCAGCTGATCACATCGCACAGGTCGAACTGGCATGTCCTACCCGTATGAGGGTCCGCATTAAGGATGATATTCGCCCCGCACGCATCTCCTCCCCTTCCCGCTTCGGCCATCGGCGCCTGACCTAGGAGCATCACTCCTACCCATATCAGGGTTTTCCATGGCGTCATCCTCCTCCTCTATGTCGGAGTCGGGATCAATCGGTCTTCCTTTCAGTGCGAGAAATGGTGCCAGTTATTGTCCCCCTCCCTTCCCACCTTGAGTGTATTGTTTGAAATTTCTGTAACAGGGTACGGGCCATGCCATCGCTGCTCGCTCCAGGAGGAGCGCCCTGGTTGCCGCAGGTAGACCTCATCTCCTATTTTTAGCGGCAGCTCGGGGGCTGCATCCTCAGGGTGGGCATTCCTGACTTGTTTAGCGATGAGCCTCACCATCTGGCCCAGGACTCTCATGTATTGGGTCATGTCCTGATTCATTGTCTCCCAGTTTTCCTCCCACCGTGGCGATGTGCGCGGTCCCGGCATGGAGCGCCCCATTAGTATCTCGTGTGGCGTTAGAAAGGTTTCCCCATTCTTTTCTTGCCGCATGGACATCAGAGCCAGGGGGAGTGCCTCCACCCAAGTGAGCTGGGTGCCCGCCATTACTTTTGCAATTTTGTCTTTTATAGTTCGATTTGCTCTCTCCACTAGACCCTGGCTTTCTGGGTGGTAGACACTGCCGAACCGATGGGTTATCCCTAGAACGCCCTCTGCTCTGGCCAAGTGTTCGTTTTTAAAGTGGGTGCCATTGTCTGTACAGATTTTAGTGGGGACTCTGTATCGGGGAATCAGTTCCTGGGTAAGGACGTTGACCACCGTCTCACCATCCTCCGCCCTTCTGGGGAAAGCTTCTACCCATCTCGAGAATCGGTCCACTATAACTAACAGGTATCGGTGGTTCTTGGGGGTCCTTAATCTTGCTCCCATGTCCGTGAAATCCATACAAATTTCCTGCCATGGTCCCGTGGGGTTGGGGAATTTGAGCATCGGATGGGGCAGTGGTCTCCGGGCATTGTGTTCGTTACAGATTTTACATTCAGCTCTCAAATTTTCCATGTGCTCCTTTAATTTTGGAGCCAACCAGTGATTCTTCATAAGTTATATTACCTTGGCTATCCCTATGTGGGTGGGCCCATGGACCTCCTTAAATAGTGACGGTAGTAATGCCCTGGGTGCTACTATCTCCCCTCCCTCGGACCGCCATATATGGTGGTCCGTATCCCCCACAGTGAAGTGTTGTCGAGCAGCTCCCTTGTTAATCCACTCCCGACGCTCTGCTGCCGATGCTGCCCCCTGTAACTCAACAAGGTGGAGCATAGCATCCGCTTGGAGCAACGGAGCGACCTGTAAACCTCGGGATTCCGGCTGGGCCGGCGGGCGGGGTGAGCCAGGAGGCTCACAGTCTGAGGTGTCCCTCCCTGACCTCAGGGTGGGCATTTGAATTGCGGCTTTTGCTGCCCGGTCGGCCGCATCATTACCCCTAGCCTCGGGGGTGTTTGAGGAGCTGTGGCCTACCACCTTCTATTTCCATCATAGGAGCTTGGACATTCTCCTGTGGGGCTGACGGGACTGATGGTGCTAGATCTGCTTTGGGTGGCTGGGGGGGCTCTGCATATGGTGGAGGGGCCGTTACTGGGATAATGTGATGCGGGGCGTGAGAGGCATTAGACCATCCGGAGGGAAACGGTGGGTAAAGAGGCTGGTGGTCTATGATCCACTCTGGGTCTGCGGGGTCAATCTCGGGGTCTGGACATGTGGCTGACTCCCTTGGTGTGGGGCGCGGGAGCTCGGAGTTCCCCGGCGGTTTGCACGCATGCGCCTGGAACCTGGACAGGAATTCCTTGAGATACACATCCTCATCCTCTAATTTGGCTACGGACTTGGATTTTCCAAATAACTTTCGTTTTGCCTCCCCTCGTCTGTTTTCCAGATCATCGAGGACACGAAGTTGAAATTCAGCCAGCAAGGAGAGGGTCAGAAATGGTTGGTCTTCGGCTGGGAACCATCCTTTGTCTCTTCACGCCTGAAGGCTTTTTTCTAACTTATGTAATTTCTTTTCTCCCTCCTTTACTGTATTGTTATGGGAGATCGAGTGTCTGACGCTCTGGAGCACCACTCCAGTGCGTGGCCTATTTGCAGCGACAGTGGCGGGGGCCATAGTCGCGGACTCCTTTTGAGTGAAGTCTGAATCAGGGGGATACGTGAGACGGACCGCCACAAACCCCAGTTCCGCGGTTGTACTTGCCGGACGGGCGGTGCCCAATAGGGGCACGGTTTTTAAAGGTCCAATGCCACGCGGAAAGTTTGATTGCATTGATCCCTTCTCAGGCCAATCCCGCGACTCCCACTTTGGGGTCAGACTCATTGTGAGCTCCGTCTTCCATTTGTGTGGCGGGGCCTTCTTAATTCCCTCCCAGGCAGGGGGCGGATTACCTAATTTTATCACTGTTCTGGCAAATGCTTGGGGATTCGCTGCCAGGTTATCCAAAATTTTAGTCATGTGAACGGGGTCTACAAGGGTGCGTCGAACCTCACTTAGAAGGTGGTCTTTCTGATGGGGTGCCTGGTCTAGTACCTGAAGTACATTGTTGGGGTCCATAATGGCATTATCTAACAATAGCTGCGATGTAAGATTAGTGCCGTGGTTTAGGCTCAGTCGCCACCACGGGACACCGGGGTGTTCAACACGCAGGTGTCTGAGTTTTGGTAACTTAAAGTTGAAGTGTTCCATGGCTCCCCAGTGCACAGAGAGGATCAAATGTGGGACAGTCGCCTTTCAAAACCTGACCTTCGCGTGGGAGATTTCTCCTCTTAACAACCAGTCTAAGGTAGGCGCCGTCAATATCCCCGTGCACTATGGTGTACCGCAGAACACTTCCTCCTCCTCACTTCTGAGACTTTTATGCCCTATTGGGCGGCGGGGTTCTCAACTCCCCTCACTCAGAAGACTTTTCCACGGGCGGAGGATCCTGCTAAAACGGATAAGAAAAATAAGTACTTACCAGTCACGATTCCGCACCTGGAATGAACTTCCTCGAGGTAATTTGGGGTTGGTGAGGTTCCGTCAGCAGACAAGATCTAACTCAGTAATTTAACTATCTAGTGGAAGTCTTAGATATAACAGGCACTTCCTTTCCTTATTCGAGGTTGCGGCCGCAAGTTGTCTGCTGTCGGACCCGCCAGCCTGTGTTGTCTCTCCCTCCCCACGTCGGGGTCACCAAATGTTGGGCTCAAGTTATGCCCTGTGTTCGTTTAGGAAGAGAGACAACCAACACCGGAATAGAGCAAAACGTGGCTTTATTGGCTGAATCGTAACTGGTACAGCGAATCGACGGAATCGCTGGAGAAGGCGCGCTTTCTGTTTTCCCCTTACAATCTGCTCTTATTTATACCCCTTTTCCCCCCAGCACACCCCCCGCTACATATTAGGTAATCTCGGGCACTTGTGTCCATCTTATTGGCCAGAAGCCATACACTCACGAGTTACCTGTTTCTTTTGTTTACTGAATCGCGTGACACTGGTGGTTTCGATGTAGCGGGTCCCCAGTTTCGCTACCCCCTCCCTCGCATTCCGGCCTCCTAACAATACATGTATTACGTGAGCCACTCCTGACCTGTAATGGCAGTCTCGAAATACCCCAACACCACTTACCCATGACCTATGGTTGTCATCGCACCCATCCTCAGTGGAAAAAGCTGCTTACCTGTACCCTATCTATACTGTCATAATGTTGTCTATTCCCAACAAATCCTCAAAGAAATGTATAATATCTTTGTTTATGTTTCGAGCCTTTTTCAGATGTATAGGATGATGAGGGACACTGATCGTGTGGATAGCCAGAGGCTTTTTCCCCAGGGCTGAAATGGCTAACGTGAGGGAGCATAGTTTTAAGGTGCTTGAAAGTTGATACGGAGGGGATGTCAGGGGTAACTTTATTTACAGTGAGAGTTGTGGGTGCATGGAACGGCTTGCAGGCTACTTGTGTGAGAGTGTTTCAGTTACTGTGGGGCCAGGAACCCATGCAGCTCAGTGGGAACAGGGAATAATACCAATGGAGAGAGTCAAACTGAGCCAGGTCACAGATCAGAGATGGTAGAAATGCCCCATTCTTACAGAGACAGGAAAAGCATCAGAGAATTTGATGGTCATTCCAGATACCAGCACCGTGCCCAGTTAGAACATGATTTCTCTCTCCAACTCTTCACTGTAACAGTGTGATGCCAGCTGACACCTTGACAACTCAAGCGATCTCATTAGAAATGCCCTGCACCCATTGATGGATTTTGTAAATCTTTTTACAGGTTAAAAATGACAAGGAATTTGCCTACGGGAATCTCGAACACAACACGCCAGTTTTGTTGTCTCTGTCCAGATATTTAAGAAGTGCGGCAAGGGATTCAGTCGATCAGCCTTCCTGCTCAGACTGTCGGGAGGGATTCACTTGATCATCTGACCCAATGGCACGCCCATTAGTTTACATGGGGGGAGCCCATTCATCTGCTCAGACAGTGGGAATGGATTCACTCGGTCATCTCAACTAAGGGTACATCAGCAAGTTCACACTGGGACAAGGCCATTCACCTGTACTGTGTGTGAGAAGGGATTCAATCTGTCATCCCACCTGTGGACACACCAATCAGTTTACATTGGGCAGAGGCTGGTCATCTGCGGAATTTGTGGGGAAGAATTCACTCAGTCAACTAACCTAATGGCTCACCAGCGAGTTCACACTCGGGAGCGGCCGTTCACCTGCTCAGACTGTGGGAAAGGATTCACTCAGTCATCTCAGTTACTGAGACACCAGTCAGTTCACACTGGGGACAGGCCATTCAACTGCTCAGACTGTGGGAAGGGATTCACTTCATCATATAAGTTACTGAGACACTAGTCAGTTCACACTGGGGAGAGGCCATTCACCTGCTCAGACTATGGGAAGGGATTCACTTCATCATATCAGTTACTGAGACACCAGTCAGTTCATACCGGAGAGTGGCCATTCACCTGCTCAGACTGTGGGAAGCGATTCACTGAATTATCTCGACTGAAGATACATCAACGAGTTCACACCGGAGAGAGGCCATTCAACTGCTCAGACTGTGGGAAGGGATTCGCTCAGTCATCTCAACTGAAGGTACATCAGCGAATTCACACTGGGGAGAGGCCATTCACCTGCTCGGACTGTGGGAAGGGATTCACTTCGTCATCTCTACTGAAGGTACATCAACAAGTTCACACTGGGGAGAAGCCGTTCACGTGCTCGGACTGTGGCAAGGCATTCACTTCATCAGCTCACTTACTGAGACACCAGTCAGTTCACACTGGGGAGAGGCCATTCACCTGCTCAGACTGTGGGAAGGGATTCACTTTGTCATATAAGTTACTGAAACACCGGTCAGTTCACACCGGAGTGTGGCCGTTCTCCTGCTCAGACTGCGGGAAGGGATTCACCGAATTACCTCAACTTAAGGTACATCAGCGAGTTCACACCAGAGAGAGGCCATTCACCTGCTCAAACTGTGGGAAGGGATTCGCTCAGTCATCTCAACTGAATGTACATCAGCGAATTCACACTGGAGAGAAGCCGTTCACCTGCTCAGACTGTGGGAAAGGATTCACTCAGTTATCTCAACTGAAGGCACACCAGGGAGTTCACACTGGAGAGTGGCAAATCACCTGCTCAGACTGTGGGAAGGGATTCGCTTCGTCATCCCATCTGAAGATACATCAGCGAGTTCACACTGGAGAGAGGCCATTCACCTGCTCAAACTGTGGGAAAGGATTCACTCAGTCATCCATCCTAAAGGCACACCAGCGACTTCACACTAGGTAGAGACCGATCTGCTCAGACTTTGGGAAAAGATTCTCTCAGCCAAATCAACCAGTGTGCATCATTGAGTTCACCTTGGGGAGAGGCCGTTCACCTGCTGTGAATGTAGGAAGCGATTCACTCAGTCATCTAATCTTATGTAGCTCTCAGTTCTGCTGGCAGCTTAACAGAGGGGTTTATAGCCCCCCCCCCACCCCAGTCTGGCCAAACTGAAGAATCTCGTTTGTGTGGATACTGTGCGATGTGTCCCCTGTGTAATCTGCCCCGGGGTTCATACTTTCTATGGACTATCTCTTTAAAATGCAAAGAGAACCGAGACTGACTTTGGACACGCTGTTGGATTTCTGCAGAAGTGCTGGGTTGCTATGGTGACCAGCTAATGTTTATGCTCTCTGTGGTTAAGCAAGGTCAGAATGATCCTTTACCGACACAGAACAAGCAAGCGACTTCTTACAGAGAGAGGGGGCGGAGCTACATGATGGACAGCTGGTGTTCAGCACAACGGTATTTAAACACGTAACTGCTTTTCTCACAGGACACACGGACGCACGAAGGCAAGTGATGAAAGTTTCTGCCAGTTGGACTTTCTAGCAGGGTGGGATTTGAGGATCGATAAAGAAGAGTCGATCTGTGGCTGTTAGTGCGTGTAAGAGCAACCCTGTGGAATCTACCGGTGAGTCTAACCCTTGCCTTGGTTGGTAGACTTTCTCTTGAAAAGGTGCTTTTGAGTTGGTCACGTCTGGCTAACTTGGAAGATTTGATGGGCATTGGAAAAGGTCAACAACACCTGTTTACTTGGATTACATCTCCCTCTCCCTCCTTCCCTCCCTCCCTCCTCCCCCCCCCCCAATCTTGTGAACTAAATTGAATCTACCACATCATCGTAAGACTATATCGTTTACCTCCTAGGTTTTGGATTTTATATACAGGTGGCCCCCATTTTTCGCACGCTCGCTTTACGACAGCTCACTGTTACGAAAGACCTACATTAGTACCTGTTTTTGCTGACCAAAGAGGATTTTCGCTTTTACGATAAAGATGATGCCTCCTTTATATGTGAGTTTACCCCGAAAAAGACTACCATGACCGTGAAGCCTTGTGCGGCAGTTGTGTACGCATGTGTGTACATGCATAGCTGTGCACGTGCCGATTCTTTTTCTCTCCAAATCAATTTCAGTTCACTATCTTCCTGATTTTCAGTGAAACTACACTGTAAATACAATATTTCTACTTTATATAGTGTGTATATTTATCATATCATTCCTACTTTTACTATAGGTTAGTGTTATTTTAGGTTTTATGTGCTATTTGGTATGATTTGGTGGGTTATTCTTTGGGTCTGGGAACGTCCAAAATCTTTTCCCATTTAGATTAATGGTAATTGCTTCTTCGCTTCATGACATTTCGGTTTACAAACGGTTTCATAGGAACGCTCTACCTTCAGATACCGGCAGAAACCTGTATTCACACCTATATATGCATAACATTGCTAACCCTTGGATTATCTGGTTTAAGTTCACTATTATTAGTAGTTACCAATTAAATAGTGTTTGTTAACTGCAAAACCAGACTCCAAGTGTGTTCAATTGTTGCTGGTAGTTTTATAGGTTTGCGTCTGTGTGACACCTGAAATAACAAATGGTACATAATATGTGATTAAACTATTAAGATTTATAATTCTTACTTTGACTATAGGGTTAGTAAAGAAAACAAAAAAAAAGAAAAAGGGCCCACTCTCTCCATTCACGTCTTCTCATCTCTCCCCAGCAAAAGGCCATGAGAATCTCTCTTCCAGACTCACAAGAAAGAACATTTCTGTCATTGGATAATTCTGTCGTGGTTTTTCGTGCCCCACAAACGACCAGGAGACGCAGAAGATTCTTCAAGAAGTATTAAACTTTAATTTGCAAATCAAAGCTGAGACAGTCATTGAGCTAGTCGCTGATTGCCCACCGATCCTTGGACATAGCATGTTTTATAGCAATCTCCTGGCTTAGTTGCATTAGCATATGCAATCGGTCTATAGTTGCGTATCACACGTACATCTGCCACTATTGTTTCTACCCATTGACTTAATCATGTTCTAATCTACATCTCTTAGCGACCTCTCAATAACACACCATTGTCTTCTACATTCTTAAGATTTCATTCTCCTACTAAATTGGGTACAAGCATAGCAAATAGCAAACTCAGACTACATAATCTACATCTTTTAGCTTCCTCTTATTAACACACCATTGTCTTCTACATTCTTAAGATTTCATTCTCCTACTAAATTGGGTACATGCATAGCAAATAGCAAGGTTCAAAGCTGACTACATAGTTTTGGTTACACATCAAATAATCTCAACTTTTATACTCCAATATATCCCCCCTTTGAGACCCAGAGGGTCTCACACAGAGAAAAGACGAAGAGTCTGCGCACAAAAGCCCCAATAAACTCAAGCACTTATTCCCAAATCTTGGGTTAAACTATAATTTTCTGCGCCAAGACCTCAAAGTATTCTCTCCCTGTTACCCTGGGCCGCTGAGCCAAAAACCTGTCCTTCTGTACCTGAGACAGGGAAAAAGACTCAGAAGCCCTTACAATTTACTTCCACAATGTTGTTTTGCTCTTGTTCATCCTGCAAGTGTTGTAGGCTGTAACGATACATTTTCGGTGTTTCTTTCTCCACTAAGCTTGCTTCAGTAATTGCCACGAGCATTGGAAATTGTTTGGTTGCAGCACGCACTACAAGAGATTTGAGACAAGGAAGAAAACAGCACAGCACAAACGCACAGCTCAACAATATAATACTGACAGTTATCGCTATTTTACTCAGCCATGTTCCCCATCCTCCGAGTCTACTTTCCAACCAATCAAAGAACTGATGTTCAAATCCTGCATTCTGTTTAACCTCCGTCTGCAGATTCTTTAACTTATTCATTGCTCTGGTGAAAGACCCTTATGGGCTAGTATTGTTCGGTATGAAAGTGCAGCATTGTTCTCCAAACATTACACACACACCCCCTTTCTCTGCCAAAAGCCCATCTAGTACCTGTCTGTTTTGCCACGTCACCCTGCTAGTTGCATCCAGCTGTTGCCCTAAGGCCTCCAGTGCATCATCGATGTAGTTGATGAATCTCTGTTGATTGTAGTATATATAGTTTATCCATTCAACATTTTTGGTTACCCCTATCACAGGTATGATAGCTTCCCAGTGAGCATCTCATGCGGTGTCAGGCATGTTATTCGATTAGTTTGCATGCGGTAACTTATCAATTCTAACTGTAAAGCATTGACCCAATTAAGTTTAGTGTCTGCACAAATTTTGTTTAGTTTGGCTTTCAGGGTTCCATTAATTCTCTCTACCATGCCCTGCGACTGAGGGTGGTATACACATCCAAATCTTTGCTTTATCCTCAGCGCCTGTAGTACCAGTTTGACCACTTTCTGGATAAAAGCTGAACCATTGTCTGAGCTAACTTCTGTATTAGCTAAGGTATTCCAAACCTTGGGATCACTTTATTTGTCAGAAATTTTACCACTGTCTTTGCCCCTTGATCTCTTGAAGGTACCGCCTCCACCCATCTGCTAAATCGATCAATTACTACCAGCATGTATCTTTTACCTCTCACTGTCTTTATCATGTCTACATAATCGATCACTAGATGTTTAAATGGTCCTTCAGGTACAGGAATGTGACCTATTGGGGTTGTAATTCCCTTCCGAGCATTATTTTGTGTGCATACCTCGCACTGTGATAAGACAAAGTCCACTGAAGCCTGTAAATAAGGTGACCAAAAACCATCCTTCTTTATTTTCCTTTTCACTTCCCCCCTTGCACAATGGTCCATCCCATGCGCTTCTGAAATCAGAATCGTCAGTAGAGGGGTGGGCGCTACCAACAAACCGTCTTCCGTGCTCCACAAGCCTTCCGGGTTCTGCTTGGCCCCCCTTTTTCTCCACATTGTCTGTTCTGCCAAAGTTGCCTTACCTTGTATTTCAATTAGGTCCTCTACGTCAGGTTCTGGAGTTAGGCTTACCTGGGGGGCAATGACGGCTGACGTACATCCAGACGCTTTTCTAGCTGCCTCGTCTGCAGCTTGATTTCCCTTTGTTATTACATTGTTTCCCTTTTTATGTGCCTGGCATTTTACTATAGCCAATGCTTTAGGTTTCATTATGGCTTTTATCAAGTCTAGAATTTGCTGACAATGTTGTATGGGATCTCCGCTACTTTTTTAAAAACCTCTCTGCTTCCACACTGCCCCGAACAAATGGCATACTCCGTGAGCATATGCTGAATCAGTATAGATGTCTACTTTCTCACCTTTCATCATTTCACACACAGCTGTCAGGGCTTTGAGTTCTGCTAGTTGGGCGGAACACGGTTGGGGACAGGACTCCATCCTAATAATCTTATAGCTCGACTGATCCTGCTGCACCACTGAGAATCCTGCGTGATTTCCATCATAATCCCTATAACAAGAGCCATCTACGAACAGAACCTTTTTATCTATCTCCTCTAGTGGTTCTGACCGTAAATCTGCTCTCAATTTGGCAAATGCCATCGTCTTCCCTACACAATCATGGGGTTCTCCTTCATAGTCCAAAGGGACAAAATCGACTATATTACTGGTAGTGTATCTCTGTATAGTTATGTCTGGAAATGTCAATAGCATCTGATACGCTGCTATCCTGGCTGGCGTCAGCACAGATTTCCCCCTTTCTAGCAATTCTGCTACTTTGTGGTGTGTGTACAGAGTCACAGGATAGCTCAGGGTTACAGATGATGCTTTTTCATATGCATAGTAAAGCGCCGCCAATCCATGTTAACAGGGTGGATACCCCCGTGCCACCTCATCTAGTCTCATACTGTGGTATGCTATCGGCTGCTTTGCTTTTCCTGTGCCTGTTCTCTTGTGTTAGAACCGCTGTGACATAACCCTCCTGTCCGTTGGATATATACAAATGAAAAACCTTCTCGTAGTCAGGCAAAGCTAATGCTGGTGCCGACTGCAATTCCTGCTTAATAGTATTGAAAGCTATCTCCGGCTCTCCATTCCACTGTAAGCCGTTCTTCAAATTTGTATGTCCTGCTTCTTTCATTATCTTTCTCAAAGGTGCCACAATCTCAGCATATTCTCCTATCCAATCTGAGCTGTACCCTGCCATTCCCAAAAACGTCATCATCTGCCCTACAGTCTGGGGTTTTGGGGCCTTAGTTATTGCCTCAATCTGATCTGGTGCTATCGCCTTCACTCCCTTGGATATTACCCTGCCTAAGTATTCCACTTGCTGCGTGCAAAATTGCAGTTTCTTTTTGGATACTTTATGTCCTCTGCGCGCTAATTTCTCTAACAGAGTTATAGTGTCCTGCTTCCACTGTTCCTCACTGTGGGAGCAAATCAACAGGTCATCCACATACTGTAACAATGTACTTTCCAATGGTATGCCCTCTAGGTCTGCCTTCAATACCTGATTAAAAATGTGTGGTGAATGTTTAAATCCTTGCGGCATTCTGGTATAGATATACTGAGCACCTCTGTAAGTAAATGCAAACAAATACTGACACTGATCAGCGAGAGGAATGCTGAAGAAAGCCGAACACAAATCAATCACTGAAAAGTAACTTGCTTCTGGTGGAACATTAGTCAAAAGCGTGTGTGGGTTGGGGACTACCGCTGGCCAGTCCTCTACCACATCATTTACCGCTCGCAAATCATGCACCAATCTCCACTTAGATTTATCTGTTTTAAGAACGGCAACAACGGGGTTATGCATGGACTGTTTGTTCTTTTAAGCACTCCTATTTCAAGCAACCCCTGCACTGTCGATGCTATTCCCTCTTCTGCTTCTGGTCTTAGTGGGTATTGTGGTCTCCTGGGTGGAATTGCTCCTTTTTTCAGACTTATT
The DNA here is from genome assembly GCF_048418815.1 of Hemitrygon akajei. Taxonomy (NCBI): domain Eukaryota; kingdom Metazoa; phylum Chordata; class Chondrichthyes; order Myliobatiformes; family Dasyatidae; genus Hemitrygon; species Hemitrygon akajei. The sequence continues at coordinate 2,632,689 of NW_027331947.1, forward strand.
TCCACCGGATTCGCTGTTTTTATTTTCCCTACGTCCGTGTCATGCTGTGACCACAGAATAGACGGCAACTCATCTAACCTTTTATCTTTCTGCTGGCCTCTTTCCTTTCCCAGCAAGGGCATGTGTGGTTGGGGAGTTATTTCGACCTCTCTCACTGTCCCTACCATATCTACACTTACATTATTTTAATACAACTGTTGTCTTCTGATCTCCACACCTCTGGCGTGATTTCCCTCCACACTGTTACGGTTTCAGCACTCTTCACTAAAGGTCCTAAGTCTTTAGACTGATATCCCTTATTTACCAATAACGTTACGTGGGGCGCAGCCTCCGGTATCCTGTACCATTTTTCTAAAAAGGTGTTCCACTTAACTTGTAAAGCTGCCCCTTGCTTTCCAATTATCACAGCCCCCCCTTCCAGGTGCTGTTGGGTACATACCTCCAGGTGCCATCTCTCCTCTAACTCCCTGTTCTGAGTCTCGTCAAAAATCACTGTACAATGTAGCTCAGATTTGGGCATTACAGCCCTGGGTAATATAGCCTGCACGCCCTTTTTCCATTTTTCCCAGGTTTCCTGAATCTGATCTGCGATGTCTCCTATCCAAAAGACATTAGCCTTCTTGTCTTCTTGCACTATCAATTGAGCCCCTGCTCTTTTCACACTCAGTCCATTTCTGGTGCATTCTAATTTTAATTCCGGTTTCAATAAGGCATCTCTGCCTAACAAATTAATCGGAGTTCCTTGAAATACTAGCACCGGCAAAACAATTTCTTTATTTCCCATTCTCAACCGCACTGGAGCCGTGCACTGTGTCAACTGTGTTTTCCCCGAGTACCCTACCGTCTTAATAAACTTTCCTGACATGGGAAGGCGAAGTGCATACTGTGGCTGTACACAAGTGTACGTGGCTCCAGTATCTATCATCATTGGTGTCAGTTGCCCTTCTAACATAACCTGAACAATGGGTTCCTCGTCTGCCTCCCTTGTTATCATTGGGTAATGTCCCTTCCCACTCGAGTTCTCGGGGCACCCCTAATACCTCGCATAGGGGTTCACAGGTCCGCTTGGGCCTGTGGGGGCTGGTCCTTGGCTAAACTTTAGTTCCCTTCTTATCGGTTCCTGCTGGTGTGTGACAGGCCATAGTATAAACGGACAATCTCTTCTCATGTGCCTGGCTGATTACATTCCCAGCACAATCTCTCTACCTCTCTTTCCCACTGTTTCCTCACTGGTCCCCTTTGCCCATAGCTCCTCTGTCCCCCTCCTTGGGACTTCCAGTCCTGTCTGGGCTGTTTGAATTTAGTCTGTCCCTGATAGGGCATTTGTGAGAATGCTCCCTCAAAGACATTTATTGGCATGGGGTTTTCCAGCCCTTGTCTTACAGTATGATCGGTCCCTCCATATAACAGTGCTTTGTCCAGTTCGATGGCTGTACTCGAACTGGTGGTTGCTGGCAGCATCTTTTTGTTTTTCTCTTTTTCCTTCTTTTTGAGTTCTTCGAGCTGCATTTGTATTAACTTTCTTTGCACCTCTTCCTGCTGCTCAGCCAACCTTCGTTTGTCTTTCCGGTATTTCTCAACCGCATGGACTACGTTGTCTCTAAATTCTTGTGGTCATTTACGTCAGCCCAACCACTTCCTCCAGTTTGGATTTTACTTGTGGAGGCATTGCATCCAAAATGCTATGTCGGAACAGTGAGGTCATAAATAAGATATTCTCCACCTCTTGCTCAGTCTCCAGTCTCCACCTTTTCAACTGGTTTTCTACGTAGGCTGCTGGGTTTTCAGTGTCTCCCAGTGGATCCCCTTTTAAGGCTTTGGGGTCCACTTTAGGTGGATAAAGCTTTCTGAGGGCCTGCCAGACCCTCTGCCTCACTCTGTCAAACCCATCTCCATCAGTTCTCGGGTCGTTCGAGTTTACTATGCCAGCCATTTCCATTAGTTCGTTAAATTTGGAGGTTCCCATCAACCTTATCAACAGTGCCTTCAAATCTCCCATAGCCAATAATCGTCGCGCTGTTTCTTCTTCGAAGGCTCTAATCCATTTCCCTGCTCCTTCATGTAAATTGGGCAGAGTGTTTTTCAACCCTTCTAGGTCCTGGGATCCCCAAGGGATATACTGCACTTGTCCTGATCCTTTAACTAACAACGGCATAATTCTTCCTCCTTCTTCCCACCTGCCCCGGCTCTCCTCCTCACCTGACTCCCCAACTGCCTCAGGGTATGTCTTTACTGCCTCCCACACAAATGTCTCCGGGGTCCTGCTCTTCCCTCGGTCTCCCTGTGCAGTCCTCCCTTTTGTCTTGATTCAATACTTGGTTGGCCCCTAGAGTATTTTTCGCATCTCTCCTGGCAATCCCCTTTCAGTAACTTATCTAGCTCTCTCTCTACTTCCGCAAGTCGCTCCCCTACTGCCTCCTTCTGTCCTTCTAGGTTTCTGCCCCCTACCTCTTCCCCACAAATTCTCGTATCCTCTCTTTCCACTTAACACTTGCTCCTCTGATGAGTCACTTTCTTTTCTAGTCTTATTTCTATGGTATAACCGATACTCCTCATACTCCTTTTCCTCTCTCAAGTATTTCATTCGTTCAATCCCTTCTTCCATTTCTCTCTGTACCTGTTCTATCTTTATCCTTTCTGCCAGTATCTCCTTCCATATCGCCGCTTTTTCCTTCTCGTATTGTTTTTTTTCCTCCTCATTATCCCAAACCTGTACTTCTCCCTGCATGTTTACTGTTCCCGTCAGCAGGGGGCACTGTTTAGGGGTTCCTTCCTCATTATAGGGAGGGGGTTTTTCTGTTTCTTTCGCATCCGGGTACGGAGCCGAAGCCAGCTTCTCACCATACCCTTCTCTCTCTTTAACAGGCTGTTTCTCCAGCACCTTAGTGTTTTCCTCGCTTGTAATCAATCCTCAGCCTCCTCAGCCTTTCCCCCTCCGTTCTGAAGAGTTTTAGCACTTCCACTTCTCGTTCTCTTTTTTGCCCTCTTTTCTTAGATTTATCTGTTGGTTTGTCATTTTTTATTAGTCCCTCCATTTCTTCGCACAAATTTACATCAAACGTTCCTTCTCTTGGCCACTTTGTGACCAGGTTTTTGGTTCTTTTTTCTCATTTTTCTGAAGTTTTTCTGATCTCATTTTTAATTAACGGGATTTTTTTGCTCAGAATCTCTACTGCTGTTCCTTTACCTGTCATGTTATTCGCTCTTTTTAAGGTATTTCAGAGATTCAGTTTGTTTACTGGATAATATTATTTCCTCTAGTCTAACACCACGTGGACTTTTTCTTCCTAGTCTAACACCACGTGGACTTTTTCTTAACTAAACTTACTCTAATTCTACGCCTAGTCTATTTTCCTTTCCCTGCCCGTTCAGCCCTTCGTTTCATACGAAGTGATACCCACAGGGATTTACCAACACCACGTGGAATGTTTCTTAACTTAACTTCTTATTAACTTATTTGTACTTACCCTCACTGCAATGTTCTTGATCAATCCTCTGAGCCTCCTCTGTTAACCCCCAATTCTGCCAGATTCTTTGGACCGGAGAGACCCTTCGGCAGTGGTTCCACACTTCTGAGACTCCAAGACCTCCCCAAAGCCAACAGAATTCTTAGTCCAAATTGTCGCGAAAAGCACTTACCTTTTGTTTGGGTGTACCTTTAATTCTGTTAGCCTTGTGGGGGTCCCTAGAGGGCTAGGAAGCGTCCCCAATCTGCCGTTTCCTTTCCGCGGGTCTCTATCTGGTCCTGCCGCGGTCGCCAATTTTGTCGTGGTTTCTCGTGCCCCACCAATGACCAAGAGATGCAGAAGATTCTTCCAGAAGGGTTAAACTTTAATTTGCAAATCAAAGCTGAGACAGTCATTGAGCTAATCGCTGATTGCCCCCCCGATCCTCGGACACAGCATTTTTTATAGCAATCTCCTGATCCAGTTGTATTAGCATATGTAATAGGTCTATAGTTGCGTATTACACGTACCTCACGTACATCATGTCCCTATTGTTTCTACTCATTGCTTTAATCATGTTCTAATCTACATCTCTTAGCTACCTTTCATTAAGATACCATTGTCTTCTACATTTTTAGGATACATGCATAGCAAATAATAGTTCTAGGATTATGTGACTTAATTATGTTCTAATCTACATCTCTTTAGTTCTTTGGCTACCTCTCATTAACATACTATTGTCTTCTACATTCTTAGGATTTCAGTCTGCTACTAAATTGGGTACATGCATAGCAAATAGCAATGTCAGAACTGACCAATGTTCTAATCTACATTTATTTAGTTCTTTAGCTACCTCTCATTAACATACTATTGTCTTCTACATTCTTAAGTTTTCATTCTTCTACCCATGCATATCAAATAGCAGTTTCAATCAAATAGCAAGTTTCAAAACTGACTTCATAGTTTTGGTAAATTTATACTTTTATACTCCAATAACAGCAAGGGAGATGAGGCTGAGTACAGAGCTAAGGTGGAAATCTTTGTCACATGGTACGAGCAGAATCATCTGCAGCTTAATGTGAAAAAAACTAAGGAGCTGGTGGTGTACCTGAGCAGAGCTAAGGCACCAATGACCCCTGTTTCCATCCAAGGGGACAGTGTGGACATGGTGGAGGATTACAAATACCTGGGGATACGAATTAACAATAAACTGGACTGCTCAAAGAACACTCAGGCTGTTTACAAGAAGGGTAAATGACAGTCCATATCAAATGAAACCTAGGGATTCATAACAATGGCCACTCCCCACTATGAACTGACTTGTGTTCCAGTAGTTGAGATGACTGAGTGAATCCTTTCCCACAGATTGAGCAGGTGAACGGCTTCATCCCAGTGTGAACTTGCTAATGTCTCTGTAGGTTGGATGACTGACTGAATCCCTTCCCACATTCTCAGCAGGTGAACGGCTTCTCCCCAGTGTGAACTCGCTGATGTACCAGTAAGGTGGATGACTTAGTGAATCGTTTCCCACATTCTGAGCAGGTGAAAGGACACTCCCCAGTGTGAACTTGCTGGTGTGCCAGTAGTTGGGATGACCGAGTGAATCCCTTCCCACACTCTGAGCAGGTGAATGGCCTCTCTCCAGTGTGAACTCGCTGATGACTCTGTAGGTTGGATGGATCAGTGAATCCCTTCCCACAGACTGAGCAGTTGAACGGCCTCTTCCCAGTGTGAACTCGCTGATGCTTCTGTAGGGTGGATGAATCAGTGAATCTCTTCCCACAGACTGAGCAGGTGAATGGCTTCTCCCCAGTGTGAACTTGATGATGTCTCTGTAGATTCGATAACTGAGTGAATCTCTTCCCACATTCTGAGCAGGTGAATGGCCTCTCTCCAGTGTGAACTCGCTGATGACTCAGTAGGGTGGTTGACCGAGTGAATCTCTTCCCACAGACTGAGCAGGTGAATGGATTCTCCCCAGTGTGAACTCGCTGGTGTCTCTGTAAGTTGGAAGACAGAGTGAATCCCTCGCCACAGAGTGAGCAGGTGAATGGCTTCTCCCCAGTGTGAACTCGATGATGTCTCTGTAGATTGGATAACTGAGTAAATCTCTTCCCACATTCTGAGCAGGTGAACGGCTTCTCCCCAGTGTGAACTCGCTGATGCTTCTGTAGGGTGGATGAATCAGTGAATCTCTTCCCACATTCTGAGCAGGTGAACGGCTTCTCCCCAGTGTGAACTCGCTGATGACTCTGTAGGTGGGATAACCGAGTGAATCTCTTCCCACAGACTGAGCAGGTGAACGGCTTCTCCCCAGTGTGAACTCGCTGATGACTCTGTAGGTGGGATGACTGAGTGAATCTCTTCCCACAGACTGAGCAGGTGAACGGCTTCTCCCCAGTGTGAACTCGCTGATGACTCTGTAGGCGTGATGACTCAGAGAATCTCTTCCCACAGACTGAACAGGTGAACGGCTTCTCCCCAGTGTGAACTCGCTGATGAACCAGTAAGGTGGATGACTTAGTGAATCCTTTCCCACATTCTGAGCAGGTGAAAAGCCACTCCCCAGTGTGAACTTGCTGGTGTGCCAGTAGTTGAGATGACCGAGTGAATCCCTTCCCACACTCTGAGCAGGTGAATGGCCTCTCTCCAGTGTGAACTCGCTGATGACTCTGTAGGGTGGATGACTGAGTGAATCCCTTCCCACAGACTGAGCAGGTGAATGGCTTCTCCCCAGTGTGAACTCGCTGGTGACTGTGCAGGTTGGATGACCGAGTGAAAGTCTTCCCACAGACTGAGCAGCTGAACGGCCTCTCCCCAGTGTGAACACGCTGGTGTGCCATTAGGTCAGATGACTGAGTGAATCCTTTCTCAGATATTCAGCAGATCACCAGCCTTTGCCCGGTGTGGTGTGAACTGATTGGTGTGTCCACAGGTGGGAAGACCGACTGAACCCCTTCTCACACACAGAACAGGTGAATGGCCTTGCCCAGTGTTAACTTGCTGATGTACCTTCAATTGTGATAACCGAGTGAATCCATTCCCACTGTCTGAGCAGGTGAATGGCCTTTCTCCTGTACAAAATGACGGGCTTGCCAGTTGGTCAGATGACCGAGTGAATCCCTCCCCACTGTCTGAGCAGGAAGGGTGGTCGATTGAATCTCTTGCTCCACCTTCTTAAATATCTGGACAGAGACAACAAAACTGGTGTGCCATGTTTGAACTTCCTGGAGACAAATCCCTTGTCATTTTCAACCTGTAAAAGATTTACAAAATCCATCAATGGGTTTAGGACAACATTTCAAATGAGATTACATGAGTTGCCAAGGTTTGATCTGGTATCATACTGTTACAGTGAGTTTCAACCCAAGTTGGACAGAGAAATCTTCTCCTGACTGGGCAGAGAGCTGGTATCTGCAATGACAATCAATTCCCTGATGCTCTTCCTGTTTCTATAAGAATGGGGCATTTCTGCCATCTCCAATCTGTGACCTGGCTCAGTTTGACTCTCTCCATTGGTATTATTCCCTGTTCCTGCTGAGCTGCATGGGTTCCTCACCCCACAGTAACTGAAACAGTCTCACGCAATTAGTCTTTCTTGATGTGCATCTCCCCATTGTAATATTCCCATGGGGATGAATAAAGTACCTATCTATCTATCTATCTATCTGGGATTTTCTTTTATGTATTATTAACTTAAAGTGCCACAGTTTTAATGCCATATAGAAAATTCCTGTTGAGGTGAATGGTTGGTCTGCACAGCTGTTCAAAAGACAGAGTGAATTTTTGTAATATTTCACATTCTTGTAGAAAATTACAACACAGAAACATGCCCTGTGGGCCATCTGGTCTGTGCTGAACTATTTAATCTGCCCACTCCCATACCCCTACCATCCAGGTACCTACATGAACCTCTGAAATGTTGAAATCGAGCTCGCATGCACCACTTGAGCTGGCTGCTCATTCCACACCCGGATGACTCTCTGTGTGAAGAAGTTTCCCCTCATGTTCCCCTTAACATTTCACCTTTCAGCCTTAACCCATGGCCTCTGGTTGTATTCCCACTCCATCTCAGTGGTAAAAGCCAGCTTACATTTACACTATCAATGCCCTTCTATCACAATCAAATCTCCCCTCAATCTCCTACAGTCCAAGGAATAAAGTCCTGACCTACTCAATCTTTCCTTATAACCCAAGTACTCCAGACCTGGGAACATCCTTGTGAATTTTCTCTGAACTCTTTCAAAGTCTTTACATCTTCCCTGTAGATTGGTGACCAAAACTGCACACAATACTCCAAATTAGGCCTCACCAATGTCTTCTACAAGTCAACATAACATCCATCTATTGTTGTCAGTACTTTTGTTCATGAAGGCCATTGGGCTAAAATCTTTCCTTCCGTCTCTATCTAACTGTGATACCACTTTTGTTGAATTAAGGACTTTCTTCTACAACAGGTCCCTTTCTTCTACAACACTCCTCCGTGCCCGACCAGTCACTGTGAAAGACCTCCCTTGGTAGGTCAGACCAAGGTGCAACAACTCACACTTGTCTGCATTACATTCCTTTTTCCATTTCTCAAACCATTTTGCCAGCTGGTCCAGATCGCACTGCAAGTTTACATGCTTTTTTGGCATTGTCTAGATGGGACAAAGAGCCTGTTTCTTTACTGAACTTGTCCATGTTTCTATGGCTGAGAAGATGGCCAAACTTGTTTGGAAGGGAAAGGGTAGGAGTGACAATTGAGCAGCAGTGGCTGGAGTTTCTGGAGCAATTCGGGACCTGAGTGATTCCACAGAAGTGGAAGCATTAGAAAGACAGGAGGACACAACTGTGGCTAAAATGAGAAGCCAAAGCCAACATAAATGTCAAAGAGAGGGCAAACAAAAGAACAAAAACTATTCAGAAGCTTTGAGAAACCAAAAGAAGACAACAAAAAAATTCAGATGAGCTCAGTGCGTGGAATCATGATTTGTAGTCATTAATGGGTCTCGGTAGCGCCCAACAGTCTGAGGCATTTAGAGGAACAAAATATATGAGGCTTCAATTTCTCTTCAAAAGCAAGGTTCCCTGGACCAGTTACCTTTCAACATTCATTTTGGCAGCCACATACAAACTCTGCATCCTCAAAAATTCACTTCTGAAGGCCTCCCACTTACAGGTACTCCTTTGCCAGGAAACAGCCTGTCCCAAACCACACTTGTCAGATCCTTTCTGATACCATCAAATTTGACCTTTCTCCAATTTAGAATCTCAACCCGTGGTCCAGACCACTCTTTTTCCATATTTACTTTGAATCTCATGGCATTATGATCACCAATTTCTGTCACCAGCCCTGATCATTTCCTAACAGCTTATTGCTCACTTCTACGTTGGGAAATCTATGTACTGATTATGGGCACATTTGAGAAACTTTACCCCATCTAGTCCTTTTACATTATGGGAGTTCCAGTCAATATATGTAAAGTTAAAATCACTTACTGAATCAACCTTTGTTTATTGACATGGCCCACAATCTACCTACAACTTTGTTCCTCTAAATCCCTCAGACGGTTGGGTGTAAACAAGTCCCAATAATGGCTACAATATCATAATTCCCTGTCCTGAGCTCATCTGGCTTTCCTATGATGCTTCGTGCATTGTGATATACACAGCTCAGCACATTCATCGCACCATGCTCAACCATTTGATTGCTGACACTATCTGAGGTCTGAACAACATTTGACTCGTGTAAAGAAAACAAACTCTCCCTCATTGTCACAAAAACAAAGGAGCTGATTGTGGACTGCAGGAGGAATGGAGACAGGCTAACCCCTGTTGACATCAAAGGATCTGGGGCTGAGAGGGTGAACAGCTTTAAGATCCTCGGCATAAACATCACCAAGTATCTCACATGGTCTGTACATACCGGCTGTGTTGTGAAAAGAGCACAGCAGCACCTCTTTCACCTCAGATAGTTGAAGAAGTTGGGAATGGGGCCCGAAATCCTGAGAACTTTCTACAGGAACACAATTGAGAGCATCCTGACTGGCTGCATCACTGCCTGGTATGGGAACTGTACTTCCCTTAATCTCATAAACCTGCAGAGATTGGTGCGGACAGCCCAGCGCATCTGTAGATGTGAACTTCCCACTATTCAGGACATTTACGGAGACAGGTGTGGGAAAAGGGCCCAAAAGATATTGGGGACCCAATTCACCACAACCACAAACTGTTCCTGCTGCTACCATCCAGGAAACGGTACCACAGCAAAAGGACCAACAGGCTCCAGGACATCATCTTTTACCAGGCCATCAGACTGATTAATTCATGCTAATACAATTGCATATTTATGTTATACTGACTGTTCTATGCACAAACTATTTATTATAAATTACTATAAATTACACATTGCACATTTAGATGGAGATGTAACGTAAAGACTTCTACTCCTCATGTATATGTATGTAAGAAAGTCAATTCAATTCAAATCACCCTCTCCACCATCTGTCCTGTCATTCTGGCTCCCATTCCCCCTACAAATCATTTTAACCACATCAGCACCCCCCTCCACCACACTTGCTCTCGCAGCCTTACCACGAGGATATTAGTCCCCTTCCTGTTCTGTTCCCCTAACTAATGAATCCCCTATCACACCTTTGACTTTCCTCTGCCAGGTAATCCCCCCCACTACTTTCTAAAGTGTTCCACCTGTTGCTGTGGGGAATGGCCACAAGAGGACTCTGCGATGGGTATGTAACCTCATTCCCCTTCCTGACTCTCACCCAGTTTCCTGTGTTCCGCACCTTGGGTGTAACTCACCTCTCTTCATATCATATCTATCACCCCCTCCACTCCTGGATGATCCAGAATTCATCCATTTCCAGTTCAAACTCCTTAAAGTGCTGGGTTACAAGCTGCAGCTGGATACACATCTTGTAGGTGAGGGCATCAGGGACACTGGAGGTCTCCCCACCTTCCCACCAATGTCCCCTCTAATTTGTAATGACAAGTGTGCACATAAATCATGTACTGTGTATTTTTTTTACCCAGTGACAACATGTGCACAGTGAATTTTATATAGAGAGGTATTCATTTTCACAGCTAGCAAATCACTGTCAATAAAAACGTTGATCTCCTCTGGGTTCGATCGAGTTCATCTGCACTCTCACACAACCTATGTAGCAGGCCTATAGTGGGTTATGAAGGATTTTCTCGCAAGAGCTTTTGCACACTGTCCATATGTGACTTGCTTGCTAAATGACGCTTTAAAAAGTCAGATTTCCAAATTTCACTCCAATTCTTCCCATTTGCAAATTCTCCAGCAACTTTTGCATCACCACAATACAGACAGGTAACACCAGTTTCTGTGTTGTACATAAATATTTCCCCTAAACCCTCTCCAGATGACTGACGGTGATGAACTCGGAGATGGCAATGCCAATGAATATGAAGGGAAGGGCAGTAGTCTGTCTCATTGGAGTCTGGCACATTTCTGATGTGAAAGTTACTTGTTGCCCAGGGCAAAGGTGTTTGATATTATCATGTACCCAGAGAGAATGGGTCAAAACATGTTCTCACCTGTAGAAAAGTTCAGAACAGGAGGAGGTAGAACAAACTACACAGACGCAAAATGCTGGAGGAACTCAGCAGGTCGGGCAGCATCTATGGAAAAGAGTACTAATGCTGAGTTCCTCCGGCATTTTGTGTGTGTCACTTGGATTTCCAGCATCTGCAGATTTCCTCTTCTTTGTGACTGGAGGTAGAACAAAGGTAATTTTCTCTACTGCTGATGCAAAAGATTTTGTTCCCTTTCTCCGAGTTCCTAATCCTTGCGTTTAGACAGCTGGAGCTCAGCTCTGTCTGAGAGATCCATCGGTTCCAATTCCCTCATCAACCGGAAGCTCCCCGGGGCCCGTGTACGGATCGTGGGGCTGAGAGAGAGCGGGAAGAGAGCAGGACTGTCCCGGGATTGTTGGCCACGGTGTCCGGATTTCACAGGAATTGTCCCAAAGTCGCTGTATAATATAAAAACACGGAGAATCGCTCTTACCTGCACCCGACATTTTCAAGGCCTTCAGTGTACTGCGTGCATGCGTGATACTTGGGGACGTCCTCAGCCTGCCGCCTGCGCATTTCATCGGTGCTTCAGCGCCGGCGAAATTCTTAACGCATGGCCCTCTGGGTAATCACGGTGCCATTAACCATTTCTGCAAGCACCAGTTCAATGTCCATACCTCATTCTTTTTCCCTGTGTATAGAAAAATCAGCAGCTGTTTTAACTCAGAAAGTGGCTCCCATAAACAATATACTCAATATCAATGTTTATCTAATGCCAAAGTAAAATGCAGTTATAAAACACAGGAGATTCTGCAGTTGCTGGAAATACTGAGCCGCACACACACAAAAGCTGGAGGAACTCTGCAATTCAGAGAGCAACTAAGCAGAGGAGTACACAGGCTAGGCATGCTGAATGGGCTCGGCCTAAACGTTGTCTATATATTCCTCTCCACATTTGCTGCCTGAAATTAACCACCTTTTTTTCCGGTCAACCAGTTTACAAACGTTTCTGATCTTTCTTTTGTAGCCACATCCTACTGGTTTGATTCCTCCTCCTCCTCCTGGTAAACTCTAGACCCCATCTCTCTCTCTGGAGCACCAAAGCCCTGACTCAGGCTGGCAAATCTTCGGTTTCTGACTCTGCACCATCGAAGGAGACAGGCAAGACTTGGCTGCGGGTCTGGTCCAATACGGGAAGGAGTTTGAGGTGAAGACGGGATATCTGGTAAGACAACCTTTTAATATTGACCGATCCCAAGATGCTGTACCCCATCTCTGTGCAATTTCAGGCCAAAAAGTCTGTCGCACCAACTGCCCCCCTGTCTGGATCACCACAAAAGAAGGACAGACGCTCCCATCCATTTAGCAATATCCCCTCAATCCCGAGGCAACGTTTTATGAGGATGAAAGCTCTTTTGTGGATCCAGCAGGATAACAATATTCTGACTATGCAATAATGATGGACGGTGAAGTAATTAAGCAGGCATCTTTTGAAGCAGCTGTCTCCACCCAGAAGGCTGAGCTGTTTGCTCTGACTCATGCCTGTATCCCAGCAACAGACTAAAGTGGGAACGTTTACACAGACTCCCGTTATGCATTTGGAATTGTACATGACTACGAGGCTCTCTGGGAACGTGGGGATTCCTGACTTCCTCTGGCCACCCCATTAGTAATGCCACCTTTGTAAACAACTTACTCACCGCTCTACAGCTACCTCGAGTTTTGGCTATTTATGAAATGTGCTGCCCACACACGCATGTCCGACTGTGTCACTAAACACAATGCTCTAGCAGATCAGACAGTGAAAAGTGCGGCACAATCCTCAGTAGTTGTAGCCTCCTCGCGTTCCCGTCAAGCAACCCTCCATGACTAAAGCAGAACGGGTTTCCCGGACATGTGGGAGGTACGTAATTTTCAGGGGGACACCTCTGAGGAGGAGCACAAACTGTGGTCCCAGATGGGGGTGCCACAAAGACCCCAACCTAGGTTTTTGGATCACCCCAGCGGGACAGGTTTGTGTTCCTACACAGTTTTTAAGAATATTGGTCGATTATATACATAATTGTACACACCTGGGAAAGGAGGGAATGGTTGGTAACCTGTACCCTGCACACCGGGTACGACTCCCTTGACAGGTGGACCCTTTTCTGTGTCTACAAGTTGATTTTATTGAATTGCCTAGAGTACATTGCTATAGATACTGCTTAGATATTATAGATGTGTTTAGTAGATGGGTTGAAGCTGTTCCAACTACCAATAATACTGTTATGACTGTTGTGAAGGTATTATTACGGGAAATAATTCCCAGGTACGGCCTGGCAGAGATGCTGAGCTCTGACAATGACCCACACTTCGTGATGAAGGTAAACAAAGGCGTACGTAAAGAACTAGCTATCCAGCAACAATTCCACTGTGTACACCACCCACAGGCCGCTGGCAGAGTGGAGAGAGCCAATGGCACTCTGAAGAGTAAACTGGCCAGACTAACAGTGGAGACTGGACTCACTTGGTTGATGGTCCTACCGATACCCAGTTCCACATGAGGGTTACCCCACAGGGTAAAACAGGGTTGTCACCAGCTGAAATCATTTATGGACGGCCCATGAAGACACCCTGGGGACTAAGACCTTGTGTACCATTGCTCCCAGAAAGTCTACCAGCAAAATTGGATATTCATACCCGAGGGGAAGACATGGGGAAATATATATGCCAACTAACCAAAATTTTCCAAGCATACATTCACAGGTATGACAGGCTTACAAGGAAGAGAACTACACTGCACCATGGAACCTGGGATTTTTTTTCCTGATGAAGAACTGGGATTGAGGGAAACTCGGACTGCGGTGGAGAGGACCATATCAGGTGTTACCGACCGCTCCTATGGCTGTGAAACTGAAGGGGCAATCTCGGTGGATACATCATTAGGCACCAAACATGTTACTGAAGGAACTGAATAGAAGGTCTCTCTCGGACTAATGGAAAATGTATTGGTTGTTAGTGGTGTTCATGTTTATGTCTTTGAGAGGGCTCACCCCAGCATCCGGGGGCCCCATGTTAACACATTTCTGTCTTTCTGTCATACCTATGCCAAACAGGTAGAACTAGGGGCCTGCTGGGTTTGTGCTGAAATTCCACAGCATGGTAAAACTAAGGTTCCAATGTCAGTAATCCCGCTCAACCAGAGTGAGGAATTCTCAGCCTGGGCTTTCTCAAATAACATCCGGGGAAGTGAGATGAGGACCTGTGGTCCAGACAGAGATGACTGTGGCTGTCAGTGTTTTGAGGGATGGTGTCTCAGGCCCCCATCAAACGGAACTTCCAATACTGGGAAACATGCATCCTGGCCATACTTGCAGGTGCCCAGCAGCCGAGAGGAACAACTGAGACTGATTGATTTTGGATGATTACTTTTCTCTCCTATAGAGTAGCCAGGAATTCATGAGAGATAATCAATTTGGATACAGCACTTGAGGAGCTGGCCACAATACTGCAGGGGCCCTGACAGAAACACAGGCCCAAGTAACAGAAATATCCACTGAAATGATTGCAATCTGGCAAACAGTCATACAGAATCGTACAGCTTTAGAGTTTATCCCAGCTGAGAAAGAGGGAACCTGTGCTGTTATTGACACAGAATGCTGCACCTATATCCCTGATGAATCTACTAACATTACACCCCTCTCCGAGCACACTGCAAAGGAGATTGACAGCATCAAGAAAGTAGGGCAGGATTTACACGGGTTCACCGAAGGGTCGAAATGGTGATCTTTGAAGGCCTGTTTGGTAATATGTGGGGCATGATACTGCATTATGTCCTAATAGTTGTACATTTCTTTGTTACAATTACTGTTGTACCCTGTCTTTACCCACTGATAAGTCAATGCTGTCGTCAGTTGCTATCTCTGTAAGAAGTTACTGCGTTGTTGATAATGTAATGATCAAAAGGAGGGAAGGATAAAGTCTGTAAAATGGTTAACACTTCGTTAAACAATAGCAGCCTGTTTTCCTGAAAGAAACTGCTGATGATCAACCGATGTGCTGAGCCATGTTTCTTCTTGTGGGTAGCTAGCTAGAGTTTCAAGATGCTTATCTCCTTGCGCATTCACATGTAGAGATAGGATAGCTTCAGTCTGTTCTGTGTGTGTAAACCATTATGACTATTTTGTAGTTTGTCTTTAGGGGCTACAGCCTGTCATGTAGTAAATATCTTTGGCTCCAGCCTGTCTTGTGTGGGGGTATCTGGATGGATATATCTGTGGTGTAAGGGGAATTGTTAGTCAGTTAGTGGATTGGGTGGGAACAGTCACAGACTGTTCCTGTTTGAGCGACTAACTAAGTAAGCCCCGGGTGCTTGGAATAAAGAGTTTGTACCGTATGGTCTCAGAGTGACTTTATCCAGATTCGACTTCCACAGAGTGGGAGTGGTTTTAAAGGGCTGGGCTGCTGGAAGCACATTACCAGACCTGGTGTGTTTGCAACTGTGTCTGACAGAGGCATAAATGGTTCTTCTGGGCACATTCAGTCTCACCAACTATTTCCCACCTTCTATTGTACAGGTATGTAATGTATAAAGGACCAGTGTTTGAGTAAATGAGACTCACCAAACTTCCTCCTCACTGACTCACTGGGATCTCCAAGTCAGCTGATTCGGAGTTGTTCTCTCCAGTTGATGCTCTCAGTCCTCGGGCCAGTTCACTTGTTGCTATTCCCACATCTTTAGCCATGGTTTGCTTCCAGCTGGGGTTTTTCTTCCAATAAACCTCTCACCGCAGGTCTAACATTAACCAGAGAGATAATGAAGCACATTAACAATGAAAAGGAGAACCAAACATTTCTGCTTAATGTTACTAAGAACAAAACTCACTGAAATTTAAACGTTGAAGCCAAATATAATAATCTCAGTGAACAATCTTTTATTGTCCCTCACACATCACAAAACAATATGGGATAAGAAGGAGCCACCATTCTGTCATGGTAATACATAAGACACAGGAACAGGATTAGGTGATTTGATCCATCTGGGCTATAAACGTGCAGGAGCAATGTGTGGTTAAGTGCCATGCTCAAGGATACAACGCACTGCCTGGCCTGAGGCTCAAACTCATGACCTTCAGATTGCTTAACCACTTGGCCACGTGCACATCACAGAAACCACTCTCCCCCCTAGACTTCCCAGTCCCTCGGTAAAGCAGGCAGTGAAATCAAAGATCCCCACAACCTGGGACGTTCTCCTTTCTCACCCAACCCAGTCCGGGATAAGACACAACAGCCAGAAAGCTCAAGGACAAATGTGAGCAGCCTCAGGAAATGAGGCGAGTTGGGGGAAGTTAACAGGACTCAGTGACCAACGTCAGATCCCCCAACACAACATAGAGGAAGCATCCTGACCCATCCGGGGACTCTGAGCACACACCACGTCATCTTGCATCACAAAGTGAAGGGTAGGGCAGATCTGCAGTAAACAGCCTCACGTGACCTGTTGGTGGGTCTCCCATTTCAACTCTGCGGAAATAGACTGCTTGGGCTCCAGGTTTGGATCATTCAATGCAGATTAAGCAAAGTCTACACATTTTTGACCAGCCCGGATAATCGGAAAATAAATGAGTAATTGGTCCTCAGTTTGGGGCTCACGGCCCACATCGGAACTCCCTGCTTGGGATCGGTCTCAATACTCACCGATGGGAACGCGATATCTTCGGCCCACAGACAGTGATCCCGACCCCTGGCTCCCCCACCCAGGAGGTGAGGACCCTTCCCTCGATCCTACAGATGATGCACTTCAGCACTGAGCGGAAAAGAAAACACCGCCCGGCCGGAGACAGTGAACATGCGCGAAGTGAGTGGCACATCATCCAGAGGGCAGGGCCTCGGAAACAGATACACAGGTGCTGCCCATCTGCTGTTAAATGGGAGGGGCAAACGGGATCACGTGACCAGTCGGGTCTCCCACCCCAGGCAGAGTTTTCCAGCTACCCACCGTTCTGTGTAAAGAAACAAACATGCTGCTTACATCTCCTCTCACCTTAAATATATTAGACATTTCAACCCCCAGGAAAAATAGATTGTCTGTCCACTCAGAATCAGAATCAGGTTTATTATCACCGGTGTGTGTCATGAAATTTGAAAACCGTGCAGCAGCAGTTCAATGCAATACATATTATAGAAGGAAAAAAAAACAAAATAATAAAAATAAACAACTAAATCATTTATAGTGTATCTGGGACCATTACTCTTTGTGATTTTGATAAATGACCTGGATGAGGAAGTGGAGGGATGGGTTAGCAAGTTTGCTGATGACACAAAGGTTGGGGGAGTTGTGGCTAGTGTGGGGGGCTGTCAGAGCTTACAGCGGGACATTGATAGGATGCAAAAATGGGCTGAAAAGTGGCAGATGGAGTTCAACCAAGATAAGTGTGAAGTGGTTCATTTTGTTAGGTCAAACATGATGGCAGAATATAACATTAATGGTAAGACTCTTGGCAGTGTGGAGGATCAGAGGGATCCTGGGGTCCCAGTCCATAGGACACTCAAAGTTGCTACGCAGGTTGACTCTGTGGTTAAGAAGCCATATGATGCATTGACCTTCATCAATCGTGGGATTGAATTTAGGAGCCAAGAGGTAATGTTGCAGGTATATGTGATGCTGGTCACACCCCACTGTGCTCAATTCTGGTTGCCTCACTACACAAAGCATGTGGAAACCATAGAAATGGTGCAGAGGATATTTACACAGATGTTGCCTGGATTGGGGAGCATGCCTTATTAGAATAGTTTGAGTGAACTCGGCCTTTTCTACTTGGAGCAACGGAGGATGAAAGGTGACCTGATAGAAGTGTATAAGATGATGAGGCATTGATCGTGTGGATAGTCAGAGACTTTTTCCCAGGTCTGAAATGGTTATGAAAAGACAGCACAGGTTTAAGGTGCTGGGAAGTAGTTGCAGAGGAAATGTTATGGATAAGTTTTTTTACTCAGAGAGTGGTGAGTGTGTGGAATTGGCTACCAGCAACGGTGGTAGAGGTGGGTAGAATATGGTCTTTTGGACAGGTACTTGGAGACACTGGAGAAAAATAAAGAAATTCTAGCTTAGAAAAATAGAGGGCTATGGGTAACCATAGTAATTCCTAAGGTATGGACATGTTGGCACAACTTTGTGGGCCGAAGGTTTTGTATTGTGCTGTAGATTTTCTATGTTTCTGTGAATAAATAAAAAATCGTGCAACAAACAGAAATACTATATATTTTAAATGTGAGGTAGTGTTCAAGGGTTCAATATCCATTTAGCAATCGGATGGCAGAGGGGAAGAAACTGTTCCTGAATCACTGAGTGTGAGCCTTCAGACTTCTGCACCTCCTTACCTGCTGGTAACATTGAGAAAACCACATGCCCTGGGTGCTGGAGGTCCTTGCTAATGGACGCTGCCTTTCTGAGACATGGCTTCTAATCCTCTGTTAATCTTATAAACGTCCATCCAGTCTCACCCCAGCCGGCAAGGCTCCGGAGAAAACGACACAATTTTGTCCAACCTCTCGTTACAGCTCAGGCCCTCTAATCCAGGCAATATCCAGGTAAACCTTTCTGCGCCCACTCCAAAGCCCCGATATCCTTCCGAGAATGGAAGCGACCAGAACTGTATGAAACACTCCAGATGTGGTCTATCTAGTTTTATAAAGCTGCAACACAACTTCCCGACTTTTGAACTCAATGCTTCAACTAATAAAGACAACCATTTGCCTTCTTAACCACCCGATCAATCTGTGCAGTCTCTTTCAGGGAGCGATGAACTTGGAGTCTAAGATCCCTCTGATTATCAACACTGTTCATGGTTTTGCATTTAACAGTGTACTGTCTCATACATTCGACCTACCGAGCTGCCAAGATGATCATCACTAATCAAATCTCACCGAGATTTCTCAGGTCCTGTTGAATTTATTGCCAAGTGCACAAGTACGGGAAGGTACAGGTACAGAGAAACACTGACTTGTGGCAGCATCACAGGCAAGTACATTCAGCTAACACACGGAACACAAATTATACAATTCTCTGTCAGTAACAAGATAGAAACATGTTTTACTTCCTCCGGCTAATAGGACCAGAACAACAGGGGCTGAGCAGCGGCTCATCTCAGACGGTTCGGTGTGAAGGTCTCACAACCCGGACCGACCCCGGCAGATTCTGTGAAGGAAGCGAGGCGAGGCCGCCAGTTCGGGAAAGTTCATCCCCTCCCCCTTCAGGTTTCACCGATCTCCTTGTGTTTCTCTCTCCCTTCCCCACCCCCACCTTTTATTCTCCAGTCCTGCCGAAGGGTTTCGGCCGCTAATGTCGACTGTTCTCTTTTCCTGGATTCTGCCCGGCCTACTGAGTTCCTCCAGCATTTTGTGCGCGTTGCTCGCATTTCCAGCATCTGCAGATTTTCTCTTGTTTGAGTTCGGGAAAGTTAACTCACTACTCAACGTCAGACCTCCCCGCTCGGGACCGGCTTCAATACTCACCGAAGGAAATTGTTGATGTCGCCCCGCAGAGAATAATCCGTCTCCGGCTCCCCGTCCAAGGGGGTGAGGACCCCCTCCCGATCCCGATCCCGAACCCGGACCCGCCGCTGACCCACTTCCACAAAGAACGAAAAAAACATCACCGCCTGGCTCGGGCCTGTGCGCACGCGCAATGTGCTTCTTTTTGCGTCACAGGCGGTGGGCGGGGCCACGGAAACAACCCCGCAAATGCTGCCGATCTGCGGTAAAACATCATCACGTTTCGCTGGAGGGTCTCCCATGTGACCGGTGACTGTTCCTCGCCCTTCACATACTGCCCTACCCACCGCCGCATTTCCCACATTATTTCATTATTTCCCTATATCATTTCCATACGTATTTAGATTTTCCGTCCATATCTTCCTCGATCCCTTTCCCTCCAGCCCCAGGTCACAGAGTTCTCAGAGTTATAGTTTTGATTCACATCCCATCCCGAGACACAATTCAGACCCACACAGAAAATGAGCTGGTTTCTTTTAAATCAGTCAACACACACAACATGCTGGTGGAACGCAGCAGGTCAGACAGCATCTATAGGAAGAAGCATTGTCGACGCTTCGGGCCGAGACCCTTCGACAGTCCTGAAACGTTCCGAAACGTGGACAGCGCTTCTCCGTATAGATGCTGCCTAACCTGCTGCGTTCCACCGGCATTTTATGTGTGTTGCTTGAATTTCCAGCATCTGCAGATTTCCTCGTGTTTGTCATTTAAATCAGTCTATGTTTATAAACACTCATTTCTATTCACATTCCTCTGGCCTCACTGGACAGCAACACTGAAACATCAAGTGAGAAACAACAGGAGGAGGTCATTCGGCCCCTTTAACCATCAGCAAGATGGAGGCTACTCTCCCATCTCAGCCACATGCTTCTACCGATCCTCATCTTCTCGATCCCTTGGGTCTCCACAAATCTGCCAGCCTCTGTTTTATGTGAGGACGATCACCGAGTCTTCAATACCCTCTGTGGTGTGGATTTACAGACATTCACCACCCTCGGCGTGGAGACATTTCCCCTCATCTCAGTCCCGACATTTTCACTGCCATCATATTTGACCTACTAAAATGAACCACTTCACACTTACCTGGGCTGAACTCCATCTGCCACTTCTCAGCCCTGTTCAGCATCCTATCAATGTCCTGCTGTAAACTCTGACAGCCATCCACACTATCCACAAAACATCCAACCTTTGTGTCATCAGCAAACTTACCAACCCATCCCTCCACTTCCTCATCCAGGTCATTTATAAAAATCACAAAGACTTGGGGTCCCAGAACAGATCCCTGAGGCACTCCACTGGTCACCGGCCTCCCTACAGAATATGACCAAGCTACAACCACTCTTTGCCTTCAGTGGGCAAGCCAGTTCTGGATCCACAAAGCAATGTCCCCTTGGATCCCATGCCTCCTTACTTTCTCAATAAGCCTTACATGGTTTACCTTATCAAATGCCTTGCTGAAATCCATATACACTACATCTACTGCTCTTCCTTCATCAATGTGTTTAGTCACATCATCAAAAAAAATTCAATCGGGCTGTTAAGGCACGAACTGTCCTTCACAAAGTCATGCTGACTATTACTAATCATATTATACCTCTCCAAATGTTCATATCCATAGCGACTTATCCAACTTGATGCTTTCCAAAAGCTGCAGCATATCCTCTTTCTTAATATCTACATGCTCAAGCTTTTCAGTCTGCTGCAACCACTAAGATCCTTTTCCATAGTGAATACTGAAGTAAAGTATTCATTAAGTACCTCTGCTATTTCCGCCGGTTCAATACACACTTTCCCACTGTCACACTTGATATTTCAGGGTGAAAGGTGAATTATTCTGGGGGAATCTGAAGGGGAATTCTTCACTCAGAGGTTGGTGAGAGTGTGGAATGAGCTGCCAGTGGAAGTGGTGGATGTGGGTTCGAGTTAGACACTAAAGAGAAATTTGGGTAAGGACATGGATGGGAAGTGTATGCAGGTAGTTGGCAGTAAAAACAAAAACGGGTCTGTATTGACTAGAAGGGCCGAAAAGTCTGTTCCAGTGCTGCTGGGCTCTGTGACTCTAATAATATTCTGATTTGTAATTTCCACAGTCATGTGCTTTGCTGCTAATTACCGAACCCAGTAATTTACAGAATGGGTGCAGAGGCTGCCCAGTGACTGTTCCTGTGATCAAAGTCACTGGGACGTTTTATCACTGAGCAGATAATGTCTTCTCCATTCTCTTTCACTCAGTCCATCACTCAACACCTTCCATGTTTACAGGAAATCACAGAACTCACACAGAAGGAAACCGTATCTAACAACACTCTTTTTTGTTACTTCCAAATAAGGGCTTATTTAAGAGAAAAATTAGGTCAAACAATGTTATTGCCGAAATCTAATAAAATAGAAACTTTAATTCAAACAGGAAAAAACTAAAAAAAATTATTTCTTGTATGTATAGATTGATTCAAAAACAGGCAATTAAACAAGGAATCCATAAGTCAAGACAAAAATGGGAAATTGACTTGAATATTAAAATTGAAGAAACAAATTGGTCAAGACTATGTCTTGATAGTATGACAAATACAATAAATGTCCGGTTAAGATTAGTGCAATATAATTTTTTACATCAGTTATATATTACACCACAAAAATAAATAAATTAAATCCAAATTTATCTGATCAGTGTTTCCGATGTAACCAAGAAATTGGTACTTTTTTTACATTCTACTTGGTCTTGTTCTAAAATTCAACCTTTTTGGACAAGTTTAAGAGTTTTATTGGAAGAAATTATTGGAACACAACTTCCACATAATCCAATATTATTTTTATTAGGCGATATTGAAGGGATAAAATCGAATAAATATCAGAAAGAATTTATAAAAATAGCACTGGCAGTAGCCAAAAAGGCTATTCCATTTACTTGGAAATCGGATGCATACTTAAGTATAGATCGTTGGAAGAATGAAATTTCCAGCTGTATTCCAGTTGAAAAAATATCTTATAATCTAAGAGATAAATATGAAACATTTTTGAAAATTTGGCGCCCTTAGTTACAAAAGACAAGATTAAATATATAGGTGCTCTGAAGATAGATAGATAGATAGATAGATAGATAGATAGATAGATAGATAGATAGATAGATAGATAGATAGATAGATAGATAGATAGATAGATAGATAGATAGATACTTTATTCATCCCCATGGGGAAATTCAACCTTTTTTCCAATGTCCCATACACTTGTTGTAGCAAAAACTAATTACATACAATACTTAACTCAGTAAGAATATGATATGCATCTAAATCACTAACTCAAAAAGCATTAATAATAGCTTTAAAAAAAAAGTTCTTAAGTCATGGCAGTTGAATTGTAAAGCCTAATGGCATTGGGGAGTATTGACCTCTTCATCCTGTCTGAGGAGCATTGCATCGATAGTAACCTGTCGCTGAAACTGCTTCTCTGTCTCTGGATGGTGCTATGTAGAGGATGTTCAGGGTTTTCCATAATTGACCGTAGCCTACTCAGCGCCCTTCCCTCAGCCACCGATGTTAAACTCTCCAGTACTTTGCCCACGACAGAGCCCGCCTTCCTTACCAGCTTATTAAGACGTGAGGCGTCCCTCTTCTTAATGCTTCCTCCCCAACATGCCACCACAAAGAAGAGGGCGCTCTCCACAACTGACCTATAGAACATCTTCAGCATCTCACTGCAAACATTGAATGATGCCAACCTTCTAAGGAAGTACAGTCGACTCTGTGCCTTCCTGCACAAGGCATCTGTGTTGGCAGTCCAGTCTAGCTTCTCGTCTAACTGTACTCCCAGATACTTGTAGGTCTTAACCTGCTCCACACATTCTCCATTAATGATCACTGGCTCCATATGAGGCCTAGATCTCCTAAAGTCCACCACCATCTCCTTGGTCTTGGTGATATTGAAACGCAGGTAGTTTGAGTTGCACCATATCACAAAGTCCTGTATCAGTTTCCTATACTCCTCCTCCTGTCCATTCCTGACACACCCCACTATGGCCGTGTCATCAGCGAACTTCTGCACATGGCAGGACTCCGAGTTATATTGGAAGTCTGATGTGTACAGGGTGAACAGGACCGGAGAGAGTACAGTTCCCTGCGGCGCTCCTGTGCTGCTGACCACCGTGTCAGACCTACGAACTCCGTGGAGCATGTGGGGATCTTCCGATATCCAGGCACTCTTTCTTTCTTTCTTTCTTTCTTTCTTTCTTTCTTTCTTTCTTTCTTTCTTTCTTTCTTTCTTTCTTTCTTTCTTTCTTTCTTTTTCTATAGGGAAGTTAGGGGGGAGGGGCTAAGGGGAGGGGGAAGGGTATTTTTTTTCTTCTTTCTGTAATTATCTGAAAACTCAATAAAAAAAGTTTTTTTAAAAAACAGTTATTTTGGCACTAACCTTAGTCAGTTTCCTTCGCCTGCTACCTTGCCTGTAACCTCGACTGCGTCCTTGCCTGTATCGCCGTCAAGTTCAACCGCCGGAGTGAGACTGGAGCCTCGCCATGCCAAGATATGGAGGTATCTATTACTGAGCTTGGATCTGTCTCTTTGTGTCCCTGTGTTTAGTGTCCGTCAAGGAAAGAGTCCCGGCCTTAGGAGGGGTCCTGACTCTGTATAGATCCCCGGCCCTAAGTCCTGTTCCCAAGGAGGGGTCCTGACTCTGTATAGATCCCCGGCCCTAAGTCCTGTTCCCAAGGAGGGGTCCTGACTCTGTATAGATCCCCGGCCCTAAGTCCTGTTCCCAAGGAGGGTACCCGGCTCTTTGTTCTGTGTAGAACCCCGGCTCTCAGACCTGTTTCCAAGGAGGGGTCCCGGCTCTGTGACCCTGTACTCCAACACCAAGGCTCTGTGTTCCAAGATCAAGTCAGGGCGCCGTGTTCCAGTCCCGTCCAAGTCTGAGCTTCGTGTCCTCATCCAGTTCTGGTGCCTCCCTGAGCCCAGGAGTACCTCGCCCAGCCTGGTGCTGGAGATTCCTCGTCCAGCCCTAGCCACGTCCAAGATCCTGGTCTAGTCCAAGCCACGTCCCTGTGATCCCAGTGCTACCTTGTGTCTAGTCTGTTCCTAGTCCCGAGTCCTCGACTGGATCCGGGTTCCGAGCCCGAGTCAAGACCCATGTTCCGGGTCCCTGTCCAGTCTCTGGCTCGGAGTCCTAGTCCGGACATCTAGTTCCAAGTTCCTCATCCAGGTCCCGTTTTCACAGTCTGAGTCCTAGACCAGGCTCGGTGTGCTTGTCTCGTCCAGGGCCGGTGTCCATGACCAGCGTCCTTTCCTCCTGACTTCCGTTGCATTCTGGATAATCTTAGCCCTGCTCCCAGTACTTCAGTGTCTGTGTCTTGCATTAGGGTCCGCTACCAGCGCCCCCCCCCCCCCCGCTGGCAACATACATAAACCAGCCCGTGGCGTTCCTAACTGTGATTTCCTCAATATAACGAACATTACCGAGAATCTGGAATCTGCAGCGTTCGCGGTTACAGAGCTACTGACTTGTTAAGTGATCTTTATATGAGGGTGGAGGTAGAGGTAGAACGCTACCGCCCTCCATTGCTGAGGAATGGGAGGAGAGTGAGGTGTTGAGAAAGTTGTGTGTGGAAAGTGGAGAGCGGGTAGCTGCAGATGAAAGTGAGTGTGTGGAGAGATGGTGGGGAAAAGAGAGGAGGAGAAAGAGAGACCATAAGACATGGGAGTAGAATGAGGCCATCTGGCCTATCGAGTCTGCTCCGCCATTTAATCATGACTAAACCTTTTTCCCTCCTCCTCAATCCCAGTTCCCGCTCTTCTCCCTGTAATGTTCATTGTCATGTCTAATCAAGTGCTTGTCAATCTCTGCCTTAAACATACCCAATGATCTGGCCACCACCGTTGCATGTGGCAACGAATTCCACACACTCAACATACTTTGGCTCGGGAAATTTTTCCGGATCTGTTTTGAAAGGGCGCCCCTCTATCCCGAGGCTGTGCTCTCTTGTCCTAGACTCTCCCACGATGGAAAACATCCTTTTCACACCCACTCTGTCCAGGCCTTTCAACATTTGAAAGGTTTCAATGAGATTCCCCCTCATCCTTAATTCCAGCGAGTACAGACCCAGAGCCATCTAACGCTCCTCTTGTGCTAACCCTTTAATTCCTGGAATCATCCTTGTGAACCTCCTCTGGACCCTCTCCAATGGCAGCACATCTTTTCTAAGATGACGGGCTCGAAACTGTTCAAAATACTCAAGGTGAGGCCTCACCAGTGCCTTATAAGGCCTCAGCATCTGATCCTTGCTCTTGTATGCTAGACCTCTTGAAATGAATACTAACATGGCATTTGCCTTCCTCACCACCGAATGAGCCTGTAAGTTAACCTTCATGGTGTTCTGCACAAGGACTCCCATCTCCCCCTGCATCTTAGATTCCTGGAATTTCTCCCCGTTCAGAAAATAGTCCGCACATTTGTTTCTGCTACCAAGTTGCATGACCCTGCATTTTCCCACATTGTACTTCATTTGCCACTTTCTTCCCCATTCTCCTAATCTAAATCATTCTTCATCCTTCCTGTTTCCTCAACACTATTGCCCCTCCACTAACCTTCGCATCATCTGAAAACTTGGCAGGAAAACAATCTATTTCATCATCTAAATCATTTATATAAAGCATAAAAAGAAGCGGTCCCGTCACTGACCCCTGTGGAACTAGTGACTGGCAAACAACCAGAAAAGGGTCCTTTTTATTTTAACCCCCTGCGTCCTGCCAATCAGCCAATGCTCTAACCACTTTAGTGAATTTCCTGTAATACCATGGACTCTTCACTTGGTAAGCAGTTCATGTGTGTGCACCTGGTCAAAGGGCTTCTGGAGTTCCAAATGTACAGCATCCAATTCATCACCTTTATCTAATCTACTTGTAATCTCCTTCGAGAATTCCGAAAGAGTCGTCAGGCAGGATTTTCCCTGAAGTAAACCATGCTGACTTTGTATTATCTTGTCCTGTGTCACCAGATACTGCATCACCTCACTCTTAACAATTGATTCTAACATCTTCCCAACAACTGAGGTCAGGCTAACTGGTCTATAGTTGCCTTTCTGCTGCCTTCCTCCTTTCTTAAAGAGTGGAGTGGCATCTGCAGTTTTCCAGTCCTCCGACACCATGCTGGAGTCTAATGATTATCGCAAGATAATTTCTAATGCCAGCAGAATCTCTAACGCTACCTCTTTCAGAACCCCAGGGTGCAGTTCATCTGGTCCTAGTGACTTGTGTAACTTTCAGTCTTTCAGCATTTTGAGCACCTTCTCTCTTATAATAGTAACTGCACTTACTTCTCTTCCATCACACACCACAATATCAGCGGTGTTGTCAGTGTCTTCCACAGTGAAGACTGATGCAAAATACTGATTTAGTTTCATCAGCCATCTCATTGTACCCGGTTATTATTTCTCCTGCCTGACTTTCTAGCGGTCCTTGATCCACTCCAATTTATCTTTTTTTATTTTTAACATACTTGACTTGGGGAAAAAACTTTTGTATTCCACTTTGATATTATTTGCTAGCTTGCATTCATATTTCATCTTTTCCTTCTAATGTTTAGTTGCTCGCACTAATGTTGCGACCACATTTTCCTAAGGGTTCTTCTACCTTAAGCTCCCTAATCGCCTCCCGTTCATTATATAGCAGCCAAATCCAGTATAGCTGATCCCATAGTAGGCTCAACGACAAACTGCTCTAAAAGGCTATCCCTCTGGCATTCAAAACACTCGCTCCCTTGAGATTCATTACCAACCTGATTTTCCCAATTGACCTTCATGTTAACATGTCTCATGACTACCATAACATTGCCCTTTTGACCAGCGTTCTCTATTTCCTGTTGTAACCTGTGGTCCACCTCCCAGCCTCTGTTAGAGGCCTCTATATAACTGTCATCAGCGTCTTTTTACACTTGCTGCTTCTTAATTCAACCCACAAAGATTCAACATCTTCCAATCCTATGTAACATCTTCCTACTGATCTGATGCTATTCTTTACCAGTAGAGCCGCACTACCCACTCTGCCTACCTTCCTATCCCTCTGATATAACATGTAACCTCGGACATTCAGCTCCCAACTGCAATCATCCTTCAGCCACGATTCAGTGATGGCCGCATCATGCCTGTCAATGTATGATGTTGAGTGGATAGTCACGGGGGATATAGAGAGAGGGCTTTAGAGATGGTTGGAGCAAGGGGAGAGAGCTGGAGTGAGGAGAGCAGGTAGAGAGAAAGGGGTAGAGGGGTAAGAGAAAGGGAGTGGGAGGTCTTTTTTGCCGAGGTTGGGAGGGAAAGGCGGAATTGGGGGGAGGTGTGTTGGGCGACAGAAAGGGGTGAGGGAGGATGGGTGTGCAGTGTACCGAGGTGGTGTGGGTGAGCGATAGGGGCAGCGAGGAAGGAGAGGCGAGGGAAATGGCTTCGAGGACGGGGAGGGGGAGACGAGTTTGCAGCAAAATGAGTGAATGTGTGCAGTGCGGAGGGTGTGGTAAACTGACCGGGATCGTAGAAAGGAGGGTTCAGTGTTTTGGGTGGCGAGGAGAATGGAGCGATTTGGAAGGGGAGAGGAAGAGGCCGGAAGAAGAGTCCATTGTGAAGTGCAGCGGCAGTGAGGAGACGTGGATAAGTGAGCGGCGCTGCGTATGGACAGAATGATTAAACTAACCAGTTATTTATCCACAGTGGCGAATATGTTAGTCATGGTTGAGATTGCGGCCCTCGTCTCGGAATCCCACAGCGACAGTTTTACCGCACATGGTTCCGGTTCTGCAATCCGACGCTGGGGGGGGGGGGGGGGGGGGGGTGGTTGGGGTTGTTGTGGGGTGAGGCGGGGGTTGGGGGTATTGCGATTTCCACGCACTGCTCCCGGTCTGTGTCGAACTGTAAATCCGTCAGATCATGCCCTCCCATCCATGTACTTAACCAAGTTTCTCACACAGAAATTGTTAAGACTTCGGACAAAGTCAGGAATTAAAAATATTGGGTATGTTGCGACTAACGTGAACTGCGTATATTTCAATGCAAAGAGGTAATGAAGGAAAGGGGGATGAGCTCAGGTCTTGGATCAACACAAGGAATTACGATATGGTAGCAATTAGTAAGACTTGGCTGCAAGAAGGGCAGGATTGGCAGCTCGATATTCCGGGGTTCCCTCCCATTGGACGCGACAGAACGAGGGTGATTAAAGGGGCAACTGTGGCGCTACTAGTTTTGGGAATATGTCACGCCATTTCTTTGTCAGTACAGACCGGGGAACTCGTCCAGTGAGGCTTTATCTGCGGGGTTAAGAGGAACAATTTTTAGAGAGTCCGCACCCTGTTACAAGAAACATAATCTGTTACAGGAAGTGTTTTAACTTTCTAGGTATCGCAGGCCTCCGTTAGTCTCGATAGACCATGGATTTGCGCTTTGGAAAGTTTCCAGGGCGCAAGCCTGGGCAGGATTTTTTCTTTATGGAAGACCGGAAGTTCCCCAAGCTGCAAGTCTACTCTATCCACACCACTGATGTTGTCCAAGGGAAGGGCATTAGAACCCATACAGCATCAGTGTCGTCACCATGGCACCAGTGGTGGGAGAGGGGAACCCCTCTCCAGACCGGGGGAGAGGGGAATGAAGAACAAAAAGGATGTGCAGAGGGGAGTATAGTGGTGGTGAGAGGGGTACTGAACGAGAGGTGCACAGCTAGAGGCGAGAATGTGGGTGGAGAGCGAGGGGGTTGAGAGAATGCAGAGTGAGTGGAAAGACAGGAGTGGGGAGAGGGAAAGTAATATGCACGGTGAGGGGAGATAGAGGACCCAGGGGTGATGATGGTTTCACTGAACTTTCCTCCTCTTCTTCACTTCCCTTTCCCCACTCCCTTCCGTAATCTCTTCCCATCCCCTCTCCCGCTCTCCCTGTCCCCTGTAGAAGTTGGTCTTGATTGACGCGAACCAACTCGCACCTTCAAACCTCGCCTCCAGTTTGCACAGAAATCCATTAAAGACACCTTCCCCGCTCTACAGCCTGAAGAGGACAGTGCATCATTTCATCACGGGTGGCATGACGAAGGGTGGAGGGACGGGTAGTTTTGAGGAAGTTGAGGCGGTACAGAGGGACAGGCAGATTAGGAGAGTGGGACAAAAGTGGCAGTGGGAATAAAGTGTCCGCAAATGTACTTGAAGCCGAAGGCAAACACGAAAGCGCAAATGCACTTGGGAGTCCTTGTGTAGGATTCCCTAAAGGTGAGTTTTCCGGGTGAGTCCGTGGTGAGGAAGGCAGGTGCAATATTAGCATTCATTTCAAGAGGAATAGAATATAAAAGCAAAGATGTCCTGTTGAGACTTTGTAAAGCACTGGTGAGGCCACACTGTCAGCAGTTCAGGCCATTACCTTAGAAAAAGTGCTGTGAACCTGGAAGGAGTTCAGACGAAGTTGACGAAAACGATTCTGCGATTGAATGGCTTGTCATATGAAAAGTGTTTGACTCTGGGCCTGTATTCACTGGATTTCAGAAGGATAAGAGGTGATGTAATTGAAGCCTGACCGAAGAGTTTGACGGAGTGGATGTGGAGAGGATGTTCCCTCTGGTGGGAGAATCTGAGACCAGAGGACACAACCTCACAATGGAGAGGCGTCCTTCTGGAAGGCATTTTTTTTGCCAGGAAGTGGTGAATGTGTGGAATTCTTTGTTACAGGCTGCTGTGGAGGCCAAATCTTTATGTATATTTAAGGAAGAGTTTGATCGACTCTTGATTGGTCAGGGCATGAATGGATACACGGAGAAGGCAGGAGACTGGGGCTCAGACGGAAACGGAATCAGTCATGATGAAATGGCGGCGCAGACTCGATGGATCTGATGGGCTGATTCTGCACCGATGTCTTATGGTCATTTTGTCTCGTGGACTTTCAGGGAGACAAATTCCACAAATGATTCCGGTTGGGTGGGGTCAACAACCCCTGCTTGTGAAATGAAACCGGCTGTTTACCCTGGAGGAGGGGGTTTCTTGCGACAGCAGTTGCCCGGATGGTATGGCTATAATCGCTTAATGTTTGTGTTAAATAATGATCGTGAATAGACTCCTTTAGTTCTAGAGTCACTGAGAAAATAATTGCCAACATTTGTTCCTGTTGAGTGGGAATAAATTGTCGAATGTGTTTTCTCTAATTTCAGCAGAGATTCTAACTCCCAATCTTCCCGATTTATTAATCTAATACCAAATACACATGGACGGGAGGGATATGAAGGACTCTCCATATTCCAGTTCTAGCTCCAAAGAACCATAAGATCAGAAGACGAAATGTCAGAATTGGGCCATTCAGCCCATCGAGTCTGCTCCGTCAGTTCATGGCTGATCCCGGATTCCACGCAACCCCATACACCTGTCTTCACACTATATCCTTTGATGCCCTGACCGTTCAGGAAACGATAGACTTGCGCTTGAGATGTAAGCAAGACTTGTCCTCCACCGCAGACTGTAGCAGAGCGTTCCACAGACTCTCATGCTCCATGATAGGTAATTGTAGTATGGCAAGCGGCTGCGGATTGTAACATTAACTCCGTGGTCACACTGGCGCTGCTCAGAATTCTGCATTCTGAGAGGCATAACTACCTCTCAAAACTTCAGGAGCTTCACCGCACAGTCGGCGGTGACGTCACATGAAGCGGCTGCTGTGCAGAACGACTTTAAGGAACCTGCTTTCAGTCATGGGCACAGTATATCCCTCGGTTACTGACATAGGTAAACAGACAGGGCTCTCCACTACTTTAACCTCAGTAACACCTGCTCTCTATGCTCCGGCAAACATGGAACATTATTCACTGCATTACTAAAATGGATATTTTAAATATCTGGCAAATTGACTTATAAATAAATAACTTCAGACCGCCGTTATATCTGTTTCTGTGCTCCATATTCACTGTCCCTGACGACACTGAAACATTCTTTAATCTGACCGAAGAGCACATCGCGGGAATTGCAAAACTTCGACGTTTAAACGGTCGATTGAAGTAGAATATGGACAGAAACTTCACAGAAAGGCCCTGTCCTGTGTTCACATAATCTGTCGCATTGCGCTGTCTATAGTCAGCACTTAGAATTGATTGGGCAGAAATAGTTTCTGATTGTAACAATATCTGGCACCAATAGAATCTGCTGCTGAACCTAGGTTTTGTCTGAAATCGAGTTGGTATGTTGTTTCTGTAATCGGTACTATTGAATGGAAACTAATGCAAAGAGCTACCTGCACAATCACAGTTAATTTGCAGGTAGATCCCTGCGCTGTCGCGGTTGTAGCCATTGCTCACGGTCCATTTATATTCTTCCTGTCATTTTTGTACAGATGTACATCTACAACCTGGCCTCGGTTCCGTCACCCAGCTTACAGCATCGCGTCCTCTCTCCCTCATCCCCTCGGGCCGACTCCCCAAAAGCCCGGCAAAACTAGCTTACAGACCCAGAAGAGAGAATAACATTAATCCCAATTGGTTAACAAATGAATGCAATTCTCGTTATCAGTAAATTTTAACCCAAACAAGCTTCCAGCACTCTTTTATAACAAAGAAGCATTCTTACTTTTAACAAGACAAAGAAGCCATTTTGATTAACAGAAGGAGTAACAAAGAAGAAACGCCCTTTACACTCTTCCCCCACCAAATAAAAGTCATGTCCTCATGACTTTTAAATAACTCCCCAACCCTTCCTGCCAATACACACCCTAACCCAGGCACAAACAGTGACATTGCTCCCCAAACAGTAGACCTCACGCCCTGTTCCTCAGGCGCTACACAGGTCAACTTATCTGAGAGTTCCTTAACCCTCCGAGACCTCCGTACCCCTTCAGCAAAACCCTCCAGGCTCGGACACAACCGGGGATACCTCGGGTCCGCTTGCCAACTCCTCTCTCAATCTCTCACTCATAACCCCTTGCAACTCTGATCCGCCTGCTGTCCACGGCTAACCCTCCCCACTACACCTGACTCAGTGGTAGAAGGGCCAAAGGTCTCTTCCTCAATCGAGGGGAAGTTGGCAAAAGGCAGCATGTACCACACATCCAGCGCATCATCCTTCGAATCCGTATTCTTCCTCACTTCTGCGATCGGTAGCTGCTGTTTGATCTTCTCCAAACGGAAGCACGTGGCCTGCACTGCTCCCCCAGCCTCTTCAGCCTCCCGCAATCGAAACATCAGCTTCCTCTCTGGCTCCTCCAACTCCCGCCACAGTCTCAACAATTCAGTATTCACTGCACTTATCTCCAGCTTTTCCTTCCTGATGACTTTCTTCTCGGTCAACCTTCAGGGTTTCCACTTCATTTGGACTGTCGATGGTCATCATCAGGTTCCCTTCAAACTTCCGCTTCCCTCTTCCAAGATCTGTCCGCAATTGCTTCACCTCCTCAAACTCCCCTCTCCGGTCGCTCGGTTTGCTGTTACTCTTAATCAGATAACTTTCTTGGTCTTCCAACTGATTCCGGATCACTTTCTCCGGTTTCTGCTGAGAATTCGGCCTCTCCATCTCCACATCAAACTTGATTCCGTAGAGACAGTCACTCACGAGCTGCGACCTTCGCCAGACCTGACACGTGACCAGAGAAAGCTTTAGCTCTTTAGTTCTCAGTCGCTCCTGCAACAGTCTCGCTTCAGATTCTCCCGAGTCAAATCCAAATGCCAGGAGAACATCCACATACGCCAAAACTCCAGACACCTCCACATCCCCCATGGTCTTCCACATGCCCCGCGGGAAGGTTGCAAGGGCTCCGGATATGCCCTGTGGCATCTTTTCGTACCGGAAGAATCCTAGGGAACCTATAACGGCCGTCTTCTCCTTGTCGGCCTCACTCATCGGCATCTGGCAAAATCCACTCCACAGATCCAGCACCTTAAACCACTTCGCACCACTCAGACAGGCCATCGTCTCTTCGGCCCTCAGGGCCGTATTCTGGTCACTGACAGTGCGCCTCTTCAGCGCAATATAATCCACACACACGCTGCCTACGTCTCCCACGCCTGTAGGGGCCCAGTCGCCGCGACCTCTCTCTCTCACCGAAGTTTCTTCAGCGGTCAACTTCCCTCCCTCGTGGTATTTCGGAGCGTCCACTAAGAGGGTCTCACCCTCAGATACTTGCCCCAGGCCGTACCACCACCGGCTCTCGTTTGAATTCGGTACCGGCCCGTGGCTATTACACAAGTCCTCACAAGCAGCTCGAAACTCTGGGTTTAATAAATAATAATAGACAGTACACCATATGCGATTAAATGATAACACTTTATGGATATTACTAGAACTATGTGATTAATAATGATACAATATATATAAAGGAAAAGAAAATAAAGAAAAGGCGCCAAGACTTATCAAAGTCCAAACCACTTCGTGTACAACCGTTGGAGCTCAATTAACAAAGTCTTCTGGCCACCATTCGATCCCCTCCGAACTCCTCGACTCGTAGCTCAGGACCACTCGAAGTGATCAACCAAGCACATCTATCTTCGTCTTCTCTCCTCGCCGAACATCCTGGCCTCGGAGCCCCACTCGGGGTCCGTTCCGCGCCCAGTTTACAGCATCGCGTCCTCTCTCTCTCTCTCACCCGCTCGCGGCGATCTTCCCAAAAGCCCGCCAACAGTAGCTTACAGAACCAGAAGAGAGAATAACATTAATTCCAATTGGTTAACAAATGAATACAATTTCCGTTATCAGTAAATTTAACTCAAACAAGCTTCCAGCACTCTTTTATAACAAAACAAAGAAGCCATTTGATTAACATACGCAGTAACAAAAAATAAAAATAAACCCTCACAAAGAAGGAACCCCCTTATACTAATAAGAAACCCCCTCTACACAACGTTCTCATGGATGCTGCCCGACCTGCTGAGTTCCTCCAGTGTGTTGTACGTGTTGCCTTTCCCAGCGTTTGAATGCCACCGATCCTTGAATGTGGAGTTGGAGATGCGGGAGAAGACAGCGCCCCACTGGCGTTTAATATTGTGGATCCGTGAAAGATAAATCAATTCTGTATCAAATCCCATGTCGCAGGTACTTACTGTCACTGCCAAACTCACAATGTACACCAGAAAGGCCACACGGTCTATCTGCTCTCTGCCCAGGTTTCTGTTCCATATCCGTATTTTAAAAATTATCTCTCATTCTCCCTGTTGCAACTTGTCACCACTCCGTGGGAGAAGAGATTTCCCTTGAATTTCTTAGAATCAGAGAAATCTGCAGCAAATTACAGGCCCTTCGGCCCACAGCAACCAACTCTAGAAAATGCCTA
Organism: Hemitrygon akajei; assembly: GCF_048418815.1. Classification (NCBI taxonomy): domain Eukaryota; kingdom Metazoa; phylum Chordata; class Chondrichthyes; order Myliobatiformes; family Dasyatidae; genus Hemitrygon; species Hemitrygon akajei. The sequence continues at coordinate 2,667,450 of NW_027331947.1, forward strand.
GAATTACCCTACGACAGAACCCTCTATTTTCCTAAGCTCCATGTACCTCTCTAAGATTCTCTTAAAAGACTCAATTGTACCCGTCTATACCACCGTCGCTGGCAGTGCAGTCCACACACCCACCACCATCTGTATAAAAAAATATATCTCTGATACCTCCATTGAACTACTTCCAAGCACCTTAACTATGCCCCCCCCCCTTTTGCTGAGTTCTTCCAGCTTTGTGTACGTAACTTTGCCCCCCACGTGTTAGCCATCTCAGCCCTGGGGGGAAAAAAGCCTCTGACTTTTCACACGATCAATGCCTCTCATCATCTTATACACCTGCATGAATTTCCTGCATGATTTTCCCCAGGCTAATTAACACGATGATCTCGCTGAGTATTTGACCTTCCCCAGGGCTCTGGACTAAGGTGGTTAAACTCCTATTTCCCTGCTCTTTTCAAATTTTGTGTCATTTTCACCAATTTCAAAGGACTGTGCCTCAGACAGCTGGGTTGCTGCAATGCACCTCTAAAGCCTGACAGCAGACTATCGAGTGAATCTTCAGTGGAGCAGAGTCAGAAACCAAAGAGTTACCAGCACCAATCAGGGCTTTGGGGCTCTGGAAAGAGATGGGGTCTGGAGGTTACGAGCATTAGGAGGAAGAGGAACCAGATCAGCAGGATGTGGCTATGAATGAAAGATGAGAAACATTTGGAAACTGGTTAATTGAAAAACAAAATGGTTAATTTCTACAAAACATTGCAGGTAATCAGCAGGTCAGGCAGCAAATGTGGAGAGGAATAAATGGGCAGCATTAAATCCGAGCCCCTTCAGCATGTCTAGACTGTGTACTCCTCTGCTTAGTTGCTGCCTGAACTGCAGAGCTCCTTCAGTATTGTGTGTGTGTGCGTCTTTGTATTTCCAGCAACTGCAGAATCTCTTTTGTTTCACATCTGCATTTGTAAGGGGAGTGAACTTTGGCATTAGATACACGAAATGCCTGTTGATATTGAGTGTATCGTTTATGGGAGCCGCTTTTTGCGTTAAGAAAGCTGCTGAGTTTTCTACACACAAAAAAAACTGAGATATGGATATGAAACCGAAGCTTGCAGAACGTTTTAATGGCACCGTGAGTACCCATAAAGCCGTGCGATTAAAATTTCGCTGTTGTTTGAAGCACCGATCAAATGCGCAGGCGCAGGGTTGCTGCCGTCTCCGATAACTACGCATGCGCGCAGTATACAAAATGTCGGGAGGAGCGGAAAGGTAAGGGATTTTTCGACTCTAATTGAGTGACAATTGCTGTGAGAACCGGAATTCTGTAGCCCGCAAACTCGGCACAGGCAGGTCTTTTTCCTCTCTCTCAGCCCCACGATCCGTACGCGGGCCCCGGGGAGCTTCCGGCTAATCAGGGAATGGGAGCAGATAGATCTCACAGACAGAGCTGAGCTCGAGCAATCTGAATGCAAGGATTAGGAACTCGGAAAAAGAGAACACAATCTTTCTATCAGCTGTTGAGAAAATCACCTTTGTTCTGCCTCCAACCGCAGCAAGAGAAAACCGCAGCTGCTGGAAATCCGGAGGAATTTCACACAAAATGCCGGAGGAACTCAGCATTAGTACTCTTTCCCATAGATGCTGCCCGGCCTGCTGAGTTCCTCCAGCATTTTGTGTGTGTTGCTTGTTCTGGAGTTTTCTACACGTGAGGATATGTTTTGACCTATTCTGTCTGGGTACATAATGATATCAAACAACTTTGCCCTGGGCAACAAGTAGCTTTCAGATCACAAATGTGCCAGACTCCAATGAGACAGACTACTGCCCTTCCCTTCATATTCATCGGCATCACCAAGTTCATCACCGTCAGTCACCTGAGGGAGGGTACAGGGGAAATATTTATGTCCAATACAGAAACTGGTGTTACCTGTGTGTATCGTGGTGATGCAAAAATTGCTGGAGAATTTGCAAGTGGGAAGAAGGGGAGTGATATTTAAAAGCCCGACTTTTTAAAGCATCATTTAGCAAGAAAATTGCATACAGTGTCATGCAAAAATTTGGGCACCTTTCTGTTCCTGTGAATAGCTAAGTGAGTAAAACAATGACCTGATTTCCAAAAGGCATAAAGTTAAAGATGACACACTCTTTAATATTTTAAGTAAGATTACTCTTTTGTATCCATCATTTACAGTTTCAAAATAATAAAAAAGGAAAAGGGCCTGAAGTGAAAGTTTGGGCACCCTGCATGCTCAGTACTTAGTAGCAACCCTTTGGCAAGTATCACAACTTCTAAATGCTTTCTGTAGCTAGCTAAGAGTCATTCAATTCTTGTTTGGGGATTTTTGCCCATTCTTCCTTGCAAAAGGCTTCTAGTTCTGTGAGATTCTTGGGCCGTCTTGCATGCACTGCTCTTCTGAGGTCTATCCACAGATTTTTGATGATGTTTAGGCCGGGGGACTGTGAGGTCCATGGCAAAATGTTCAGCTTGCGCTTCCTGAGGTAGTCCGTTGTGGATTTTGAAGTGCATTTAGGATCATTATCCTGTTGTAGAAGCCATCGTCTTTTAATTTTCAGCTTTTTTATAGACGATCTGATGTTTGCTTCCAGAATTTGCTGGTATTGAATGGAATTCAGTCTTCCCTCTACCAGTGAAATGTTCCCCGTGCCACTGGCTGCAACACAAGCCCAAAGCATGATCAATCCACCCCCGTGTTTAACAGTTGGAGAGGTGTTCTTTTCATGAAATTCTGCACCCTTTTTTCTCCAAACATACCTTTGCTCATTGCAGCCAAACAGTTCTTTTTTAACTTCATCAGTCCAGAGGACTTGTTTCCAAAATGCATAAGGCTTGTTTAGATGTTCCTTTGCAAATATCTGAAGCTGAATTTTGTGGCGAGGGCACAGGAAAGGTTTTCTTCTGATGTTTCTTCCATGAAAGTCATAGGTGTCCCTGCCTAGCACTCAAGCGTAGGTATCCCTGCGTAGGTGTCCCTGCGCAGTAGAACAGTGCACCACCACTTCAGAGTTGGCTAAATATTCCTGAAGGTCTTTTGCAGTCAAACAGGGGTTTTGATTTCCCTTTCTGGTAATCCTACAAGCAGTTCTCTCTGAAGGATTTCTTGGTCTTCCAGACCTCAACTTGACCTCCACCATTCCTGTTAACTGCCATTTCTTAATTACATTACGAACTAAGGAAATGGCTACCTGAAAATGCTTTGCTGTCTTCTTACAGCCTTCTCCTGCTTCGTGGGCATCATGTATTTTAATTTTCAGAGTGCTAGGCAGGGACTTAGAGGAGCCCATGGCTCTGATTGTTGGGACGAGGTTTGTGGAGTCAGGGTATTTATAGAGCTTTGAAATTTGCAACATCTGGCTTTTCCTAATGAAGACTGTGAACATGCCATTGTTCTAACAAGCTAATTAAGGTCTGAGACCTTGGTAAAAGTTATCTGAGAGCTCAAATCTCTTGGGGTTCCCAAACTTTTGCATGGTGCTCCTTTCCTTTTTTTTTTCCACTCTGAAATTGTAAAAACAAAAGTAATACTCTAATCTTGCTTAAAATGTTGAAAATAATGTTTCATCTTTAACTTCATGACTTTTAGAGATCAGTTCATCTTCTCAGGACTTTATTCCTTGGAATGTCGAAGATTGAGGGGCGATTTGATTGTGAAAGAGGGGCATAGATGGTGTAAATTCATTTTGCAATCTTTTTTATTGATTTCCAAATAAAGAATATACAAATCAGAAGAGGAGTTTAACAAGTAGATAATATAAAAGACATATAAACAGCAATAGTAAAAACAAAAATTATATAATATCAAAATCAAATAAGTAAAATATTATGCTGTTATATATACAATGGTTAAAAAAAAACTACAACTCCTCATAATAATCAGAAAAAAAGGATTGGAGATTTTATCGATAAGGAAAAAAAAACCCACTAACTAAACTGAAACAAAAAACAAAAAAAAAGAAAGAGAAAAAAAAGGAAAGAAAAAGAAAGATTGGGCAGTCCAATTGAGGATAAAATTAAAGAAAACAGAGAGAGAGAAAAAAAAACACATCCTTCCAGTCATCTCCAAACCATCATGGATAAGGATTTTCCCCAAAGAGAATTTAAAAAATAAATAAATAAAAATAAATTAAATCATGTGAAAATATTGAATAAAAGGTCGCCAGACTTGTTCAAAATTAAAGGATGTATCAAATGTTCGGCTTCTAATTTTCTCCAAGCTTAGACATGGCATAATGGAGGAGAGCCAATAGAAAACAGTTGGTGGGTTAGATTCTTTCCAATGTAGCAAAATAGCTCTCCTAGCTAGTAAAGTTCAAAAAGCTATCACATGTTGGGTGGAAGCAGACACTTTGCTTGCTTCCTCTGGAATAATCCCAAAAATTGCTGTAAGTGGATTAGGTTGAACATCCATATCTATAACTTTAGATAATATTCCAAACACATCCCTCCAAAAATTATTTAAACTTACACATGACCAAAACATATGAGTTAAAGTAGCCATTTCTGTGTTACATCTGTCACAAATAGGGCTTATATTCAGAAATATATGCGCCAATTTATCTTTGGACATATCTATGTACTATCTTAAACTGAATTAAGATATGTCGTGCGCAGATAAATGAACTATTGACTAAATAATAAATTTTACTCCATTGATTATTTGAAAGTGAATATTGAAGTTCTACTTCCCAGGTACGTTGAACCCTATCATTAGGCGACATGCGAGCATTCATTAACTGTGTATAAATGATAGCTATTAATCGTTTTTGAAAAGGTTTAAACTGAAAAATAACATAACCCAAATTTGAAGAGCAGGCCAAGGGGTAATTCGGTAAAAAATCGCGTAAGAAATTCCTAACCTGTAAATACCTGAAAAAATGTGTATTAGAGATATCATATTTATCCATTAACTGTGAGAAAGACATTAAACAGTCTTGTAAAAACAAATCTAAAAAAGTTTTAATTCCCTTAATTTTCCATGTTAAAAACGCCTTATCTAAAGTTGATGGTATAAAAAAGAAATTAGAATAAATATTACTAGGAAGTAAAGAATCATTTAATTAAAAAAATCTACGAAATTGAAACCAAATTTTTAAAGTATGTTTAAGAATAGGGTTAAGAGCTTGTCTACCTATTCTGGAGAACAAAAACGGAAGAGGAGCTCCTAATAAAGAAGCTAACGAAAACCCCATTACTGAATTTTCCTCCAACTGTAACCATGAAGGGTGATCTTGGTCGTCTGTATCATAAATCCAAAAAGTAATATAACTAATATTAATTGCCCAATAATAAAATCTAAAGTTTGGTAAAGCCAGTCCTCCATCTTTTTTGATTTTTGTAATGAAAGTTTATTTACTCTAGAGCTTTTATTATTCCAAACCTAAGATAAAATCAAAGAATCTATTTTATCAAAAAATGTTTTTGGAACAAAAGAGGCAACTGCTTGAAATATATATAAAAATTTCATTAGAATAACCATTTTTATAGCATTTATTCGACCTGTTAATGACATCAACATAGGTGACCATTTAGAAAGCGCCTGTTGAGTATTTTCAACTAAAGTGAAGGTGTAAATTCAAGCTGGCTTTTACCACTGATTGATGTGGGACTACAACCAGTGGCCATGGGTTAAGCGTGAAAGGTGAAATGTTAAGGGGAACATGAGGGGAAACTTCTTCACACAGACGGTCATCCGGGTGTGGAATGAACAGCCATCATGAGTGGTGCATGTGAGCTCAATTTCAATATTTAAGAGGTTCGTATAGGTACCTGGATGGTAGGGATATGGGAGTGGGCAATTTAAATAGTTCAGCACAAGCTAGATGGCCCAAAGGGCCTGTTTCTGTGTTGTACTTTTCTACAAGAACCTGAAATATTACAAAAATTCACTCTAAGATCTTTTAACAGCTGTGTGGACCAACCATTCATTTTAGCAGGAATTTTTTATATGGCTTTAAAATTGTGGCACTTTAAGTTAATAATACATAAAAGAAGATCCCAGCTGCATGTCAAGAAAGATTGTTTGCGTGAGACTGTTTCAGTTACTGTGGGGCCAGGCACCCATGCAGCTCAGCAGGAGCAGGGAATAATACCAATGGAGAGAGTCAAACTGAGCCAAGGCACAAAGTGGAGACAGCAGAAATGCCCCATTCTTTTAGAGACAGGAAGAGCATCAGGGAATTGATGGTCTTTCCAGATACCAGCACTCTGGCCAGTCAGGAGATGATTTCTCTGTCCAACTTGGGTAGAACCTCACTGTAACAGTGTGATACAGATCAAACCTTGGCAACTCAAGTAATCTCATCTGTAATGTTGTCCTACACCCATTGATGGATTTTATAAATCTTTTTACAGGTTAAAAATGAGAAGGAATTTGTCTCCAGGAATCTCAAACATGGCATGCCAGTTTTGTTGTCTCTGTCTAGATGTTTAAGAAATGTGGCAAGGGATTCAATCAACCGTTCTTCATTTGACCAACCGTCATTTTACACAGGAGAAAGGCTGTTCACCTGCTCAGACAGTGGGAGTGGATTCACTCAGTTATCACAATTGAAGGTACATCAAGAAGTTCACATTGGCCAAGGCCATTCATCTGTTCTGTGTGTGAGAAAGGATTCAGTTGGTCTTCCCTCCTGTGGACACACCAGTCAGTTCACACCACACCGGGCAGAGGTTGGCCATCTGCTGAACTTCTGGGAAAGGATTCACTCAGTCATCTGACCTAATGGCTCACCAGCGAGTTCACACCAGGGAGCGGCTGTACACCTGCTCAGTCTGTGAGAAGAGATTCACTCACTCTTCCACGCTATGGAAACATCAGCGAGTTCACACTGGGGAGAAGCCGTACACCTGTTCAGTCTGTGGGAAGGGATTCACTGAGTCATCCACCCTACTGGTACATCAGCGAGTTCACACTGGGGAGAGGCCATTCACCTGCTCAGTCTGTAAGAAGAGATTCACTCGGTTATCCCACCTCCAGAGTCATCAGCGAGTTCACACTGGGGAGAGGCCGTTCACCTGCTCAGAATGTGGGAAGGGATTCACTGAGTTATCCAACCTACAGAGTCATCAGCGAGTTCACACTGGGGAGAAGCCGTTCACCTGCTCAGAATGTGGGAAGAGATTCACTGAGTTATCCAACCTACAAAGTCATCAGCGAGTTCACACTGGGGAGAGGCCGTACTCCTGCTCAGAATGTGGGAAAGGATTCACTGAGTTATCCACCCTACAGAGACATCAGCAAGTTCACACTGGGGAGAAGCCATTCACTTGCTCAGTCTGTGGGAAGAGATTCACTCAGTTATCCACCCTACAGAGTCACCAGCGAGTTCACACTGGGGAGAAACCGTTCACCTGCTCAGAATGTGGGAAGAGATTCACTCAGTCATCCACCCTACAGAGACACCAGCGAGTTCACACTGGGGAGAAGCCGTTCACCTGTTCAGTCTGTGGGAAGAGATTCACTGATTCATCCACCCTACAGAGACACCAGCAAATTCACACTGGGGAGAAGCCGTTCACCTGCTCAGTCTGTGGGAAGGGATTCACTCAGTCATCCACCCTACAGAGTCACCAGCGAGTTCACACTGGGGAGAGGCCGTTCATCTGCTCAGTCTGTAGGAAGAGATTCACTCATTTATCCAGCCTACAGAGACATCTGCAAATTCACACTGGGGAGAAGCCGTTCACCTGCACAGTCTGTGGGAAGGGATTCACTCAGTCATCCACCCTACAGAATCACCAGCGAGTTCACACTGGGGAGAAACCGTTCACCTGCTCAGACTGTGGGAAGGGATTCATTTATTTATCCAGCCTACAGAGACATCGGCGCATTCACACCGAGGAGAAGCCATTCACCTGCTCAGAATGTGGGATAGCATTCACTCAGTCATCCCAACTGCTGGCACACCAGTCAGTTCACAATGGGGAGTGGCCATTGTTATGAATCGCTAGGTTTCGTTTGCTGTAGGCTGTCATTCTGAGAGAGAGATATTAAGGTGATTCAGTCTGATTTGCAGCTTGTTTAGTTTTAAGCGAGGACACAGACACTCAAGAGTCAGACGGAGATGAAAGAGGTAAAATGGAAGGATGAAAACCAGGGAACTAATGGCCAAGGATCACTGTTTGGAACTTTCCTATGCCCACAAGGGTGGATTAATCATCGATTCACCGTACATCGAATGTGTAGTTGTCACCTCGTTTGATCCATAGGAGTGGATCTGATTTGGGGTATCCTGTGAAGACTGCTGATGTGTTAACCCTTGCCTGGGTGTGGTGTGGTAATTCACTTGAAGATGATACTCCTTGTGACAAGTCACTTTGTGTGATAATTAGTATGTGAGATTTTGGAATGATGACAGATAAAATCTACAGCGACTGTTCTCTCATTTTGCCACCATGGAACCTGAGGAATTTGACATAATTGCCTTCTCTCAACATTTACCCTGGATTACAAATATCTCTCTCATCACCTATTCTGTGGATAAACTGAACTTGCCTACTTTACCATCTCAAGACTCTAAGCCTTGATTCCCCCGAGCTCAATAGTTTGGGCAACACACACAAAATGCTGGTGGAACACAGCAGGCCAGGCAGCATCTATAAGGAGAAGCACTGTCGACGTTTCAGGCCGAGACCCTTCGTCAGGACTAACTGAAAGGAAAGATAGTAAGAGATTTGAAAGTAGGAGGGGGAGGGGGAAATGTGAAAGATAGAAGACCGGAGGGGGTGGGGTGAATCTGAGAGCCGGAAAGGTGATTGGCAAAAGGGATACAAAACTGGAGAAGGGAGGCCTAGGGAGAAAGAAAGGGGGAGGGGGGCACCAGAGGGAGATGGAGAACAGGCAGAGTGATGGGCAGAGAAAGAGGGAACAAAATATCTAAATATATCACGGATGGAGTGAGAAGGTGAGGAGTGGTGTTAACGGAAGTTAGAAAAGTCAATGTTCACGCCATCAGGTTGGAGGCTACCGATAGATAAGGTGTTGTTCCTCCAACCTGAGTGTGGCTTCATCTTGACAGTAGAGGAGGCCATGGCCTATTCTGCTTTGATAGTTGATGAAGCAGCTGATTATGACATAGTGAAACAGGCTGTGCTCAAAGCTTACGAGTTGGTCCCAGAATCACACAGGAAAAAATTTGGAAATTTGTGAATCAGACTTATCTGGCATTTGCTTCTCAGAAGTCTGTGTGTTTTGACCACTGGTGCATGTATAAAAATATAAATGATGATTTTACAGATAGAAAGAGTTGGTTTTAATTGAAGAATTCGAAAGGTGCGTCCCTGATGACATAAAGACATATTTAAATGAAAAGGATGCTGCAACTTTGCAGGAGTCTGTTAGATTAGCAGATGAGTTTGCTTTAACTCCTAAGGTTAAGTTTATCCCGAATGAGAGCTTCCAAAAGAGTAGCAGGGATAACCAGGGCAAACCAGAAATTAAAGTTTGGACTAGTGATAAGAGTAAGGATGAAGGGAAGCAGTTGAAGGAGAAATATTCTGGTCTTACTTGTTACTGTTGTAGGAAAGCTGGTTATGTGATGGCTAATTGTTCTGTCCTGAAGAAGAAAAAGGAAGAGGAGTCAGTCCCGAATGCCTGTGTTCAGTATGTTGAAGCACCTATAAACCCACAGGGTTCTGAACATTCTGTTGAGGCTCAGTTAAGGTCTGAGTTAAGAAAGGATTCGAACATTTTATGTCAGATGGGATTTTATTAGTAAATGAATGGTCAACCCCGGTACCAGTGAAAATTCTTTGAGTTACTGGGGCTCCTCAGTTACTCGTTCTAGGAGGCTGTGGTGGCCAGTGCTATAATATTTGCTGTTGTGTGCTGGGGCAGCAGGCTAGGGTAGCAGTATCAACAAACTCATAAGGCCAGTGATGTTGTGGGGGTGGAACTGGACTCTCTGACGGTGGTGTCTGAAAAGAGGATGCTGTCCAAGTTGCATGCCATCTTGGACAATGACTCCCATCCACTCCATAATGTCCTGGTTAGACACAGGAGTACATTCAGCCAGAGACTCATTCCACCGAGATGTAACACTGAGCGTCCTAGGAAGTCATTCCTACCTCTGGCCATCAAACTTTACAACTCCTCCCTCGGAGTGTCAGTCACCCAGAGCCAATAGGCTGGTCCTGGACTTATTTCCACTTGCATGATTAACTTATTATTATTTAATTATTTATGGTTTTATATTGCTATATTTCTTCACTATTCTTGGTTGGTGCGGCTGTAACCAAACCCAATTTCCCTCGGGATCAATAAAGTATGTCTGTCTGTCTGTACGTTAGACAGCGTTCTAAAGTTTGGTGATGAGACTGACACTGCTGAGGTAAATCTTCTTAAAGGCATTGGGGGCGGCATGGTTTCCGTGCCATTGCACAAGGTAACTTTACTGTCAGGATTGGTTTCGGGACCTGTTAAGATCAGATTATGCTCCAGTTTACCGGTGGGAGATATTACTTTGCTGTTAGGGAATGACCTGGCAGATGGTAAAGTTGTTCCTGCAGTGCAGTTGACAACTAACCCAACCACTGACGACCCACAGATGGATTTTAACATTTATCCTTCCTGCACAGTAACTTGAAGTATGGCTAAACAGTCTGCTGACGCAGACGGTTCTGTGCAGCATGATTCTGATACCCATGATAGCCAAAATCGGGATGCAGGTTATGAAGACCAGTCAGGGACTTTTCTGCCTTCATTGTTTCAACAGGATTCAGGTAGTAAGTCTGATGAGAAAGATTTATCCCTGTCTAGGAAGGAGTTTATAGCAGAACAGAACGAAGACCCTGATATTGAAGCTTTAAAAGAAACAGCTCTCTCAGATGATGAGATTAAGAAAGTGCCAGTAGGGTATTATCTCAAGGATGGAGTGCTAATGAGGAAGTGGAGGCCACCTGCTGTACCTTCGAGTGAGGAATGGGCCTCACCAAGTTCACCAAGTTGTAGTTCCTAAAGTTTATAGGACTGAAATTTTAACTTTGGCCCACAGTATACCCTTACGTCGACATTTTGGAGTGAATAAAACTAAACAGGATTATCAAAAAAATGTTACTGGCCTAATTTGAGGACAGATGTTGTGACCTTTCGCAGAACCTATCACACTTGTTAAGTTGTGGGTAAACCTAATCAGGTCACCCCAGTGGCCCCACTGCAGTCTAAACCTGCATTTGGTGAGTCCTCTTCAAAATTTATAGTGGATTGTGCTGGCCCTTTGCCAAAGACTAAAGCTGGCCATCAGTATCTGCTAACTATTATGTGTACTGCATCCAGATTCCCAGAGGCAATACCTCTCAGAAATAATAAAGGTAAAACTGGCGAAGGCTATTACCAAGTTTTTTTTTACTTTATTTGGTTTGCCGAATGAAATCCAGTCTGATCAAGGAAGTAATTTTACATCTGGGTTATTCCAGCAGGTAGTTTATGAACTGGGAACTAAACAAATTACAACATTTGCATACCATCCAGAATCACAAAGGGCTTTGGAAAGATTTCATTCTGCCCTCAAAACAATGATTAAGACATATTGTGTTGAAAATGGAAAAGACTGGAATGAAGGAATACATTTGCTTTTGTTCACAGTAAGAGAGTTGGTACAATAATCACTGGGATTTACTCCATTTGAACTTGTATTTGGTTGTAGAGTGAGGGGACCTTTGTCCTTGTTAAAGGAACAATGGATTGATGGGGATGTACCTCTTAAATTGTTAGACTATGTTTAGATCTGGATCTGTTGTTGTTTGTCATCTATATCTGTAATCTGGATGATAGTGTGGTTAACTGGATCAGCAAATTTGAGGATGACAACAAGACTGGGGGTTTAGCGGACTCCGAGAAGACTATCATGGCTTGCAGTGTGATCTGGACCAGATGGGAAAATGGTTTTAGAAATGGAAAATGGAATTTAATGCAGACCAGTGTGAGTTGTTGCACTTTGGTATGACCTACCAAGGGAGGTCGTTCACAGTGATTGGTCGGGCACGGAGGAGTGTTGTGGAAGAAAGGGACCTGGGAATACAAGTCCTTAATTCACTGAAAGTGGTAGATAGGGATGGAAAGAATGATTTCAGCCCATTGCCTTTAATGAACCAAAGTACTGATAACAATAGATGGATGTTATGTTGACTTCTAGAAGACATTGGTGAGGCCTAATTTGAAGTATTGTGTGCAGTTTTGGTCACCTACCTACAGGAAAGATGTAAAAGAAGTTCAGAGATTTCAGAGAAAATTCACAAGGATGTTGCCATGTCTGGAGGACTTGGGTTATAAGGAAAGATTGAACAAACCAGGACTTTATTCCTTGGAATGCAGAAGATTGAGGGGAGATTTGATTGTGATATGGAGGCACAGATAGTGTTAATGCAAACTGGCTTTTTCCACGAAGATTGGGTGGGATGACAACCAGAGGCCATGGGTTAAGGGTGAAAGGTGAAATGTTAAGGGGAACATGAGGGGAAACTTCTTCACACAGACGGTTATCCGGCTGTGGAATGAGCAGCCAGCACAAGTGGTGCATACGAGCTCGATTTCAACATTTAAGAGGTTTGTGTTGGTACCTGGATGGTAGAGGTGTGGGAGTGGGCTGTTTAAATAGTTCAGCACAAACTAGATGGCCCAAAGGGCCTGTTTCTGTGTTGAAATTTTCTATGATTGTGACAAGAACCTGAAATAATACAAACATTCACTCTAACCCCTTTTGACAGCTGTGTGAACCAACCAGTCATTTCAGCAGGAATTTTTCATATGGCGTTAAAACTGTGGCACTTAAATTAAATACGGAAGAACAGAAGGGATTAGGTATGCCTTTTACAGTGAAGGAGGTTGAAGAAGCTCTGGGATCACTTCAAAGTAATAAATCTCCAGGAGAAGATGGTTTTCCACCTGAATTTTATAAAAAGTTTAAAGATTTATTAATTTCTCCCTTTATGGAGTTAATACATCAAGTGGAAAGAACGCATAGACTTCCAGAATCTTTTTCAACAGCTATTTTAATAGTATTGCCAAAAAAAGATAGAGACCTTTTAAAGCCAGCATCATATAGACCTATTTCTTTATTAAATACTGATTATAAAATTTGAAAACAATAAAAAAGTTTAAAAAAATCTTATCTAATAGATTATCTAAATGCTTATCAAAATTAGTGCATATGGATCAAACAGGATTTATCAAAAATAGAGAATTGGCAGATAATGTAACCCGGTTAATCAGTATAATCCATTTAGCGCAAAAGAGGGAGGAAACGAGTGTGGCAGTTGCTTTAGATGCAGAAAAAGCATTTGAAAGATTGGAATGGGATTTTTTATTTAAGGTATTGGAAAAATATGGATTAGGAACATCATTTATAAAATGGATTAAAACCTTAAATACTAATCCCAAAGCTAAAGTAGTGACAAATGGTCAAATTTCGACACCATTTCAGTTAACAAGATCAACTAGGCAAGGTTGACCATTATCACCTGCTTTGTTTGTGTTGGCAATAGAGCCATTAGCTGAATTAATTAGAATGGACCCAGATATTAAGGGTTTCAGAGTTAATCAGGAAGAATACAAGATTAATTTATTTGCTGATGATGTTCTACTTTATTTAACAGATCCATTACATTCATTATGTAAATTATCTTATAGATTAGAAGAATATGGGAAAATATCAGGTTATAAAGTAAATTGGGATGAAAGTGAAATTTTACCTCTTACTAATGGAGATTATAGTCAATGTCGATTAATAACTCAATTTAGATGGCCGGCAAATGGTATAAAATATTTAGGTATAAGAGTTGATAATGATATAAAAAACTTATACAAATTAAATTATTCACCACTTTTGAAAAAAATTCAGGAGGATCTTGATAAATGGATGGCATTACCAATAACATTAGTAGGTAGAGTAAATACTATAAAAATGAATATATTCCCGAGACTACAATATTTATTTCAATCATTACCAATACAATTACCCCAGAAGTTTTTTCAAGAGTTAAACAAATATGTGAGGAGGTTTCTCTGGAAAGGTAAGATGTCAAGAATATTGTTGGAAAAATTGACATGGAAATTTGATCCAGGAGGGTTACAACTTCCAAATTTTAAGAATTATTATAAAGCAAATCAACTTAGATTTATTGCATCTTTTTTTGAGAAAGATAAACCGGCATGGATTAGAATAGAACTAGATAAAATAGGAGAAAACGTACCAGAAGATTTTATATATAAATGGGAATCTAAATGGATACGGGAAAAGAAAGAAGCTTCTATATTAAAACATTTGATTAATTTATGGAATAAGATAAATGTTGATGATGAGACAAAAAAATCTTTATAAGCAAAGAGATCTTTAATTCAAAATAGACTTATTCCTTTTCCAATGGACAATCAACTTTTATATAATTGGTTTCAAAAAGGGATTAGATACATAGGAGATTGTTTTGAAGGAGGTATATTAATGTCATTCGATCAATTAAATAATAAATATAAAGTATCAAGAAACACTTTATTTTGTTACTTTCAACTAAGGGCTTATATAAGAGAAAATCTAGGTTAAACAATGTTATTGCCGAAATCTAATGAAATAGAAATTTTAATTCAAAAAGGAAATATTAAAAAATTTATATCTTGTATGTATAATTTGATTCAAAACCAGGCAATTAAACAAGGAGTCCATAAGTCAAGACAAAAATGGGAAAGTGATTTGAATATTAAAATTGAAGAAACAAATTGGTCAAGAATATGTCTTGATAGTATGACAAATACAAAAAATGTTCGGTTAAGATTAGTGCAATATAACTTTCTACATCAATTATATATTACACCACAAAAAATAAATAAATTAAATCCAAGTTTATCTGATCAGTGTTTCAGATGTAACCAAGAAACTGGTACATTTTTATATTCTACATGGTCTTGTTCTAAAATTCAACATTTTTGGACAAATTTAAGAATTTTACTGGAACAAATTACGGGAATACAACTTCCTCATAATCCAATATTACTTTTATGAGGTGATATTGAAGGGATAAAACCGAAACTCAAACTAAATAAATATCAGAAAGAATTCATAAAAATTGCACTGGCAGTAGCCAAAAAGGCTATTGCAGTTACTTGGAAATCAGATACATATTTAAGTATAGATTGTTGGAAGAAAGAAATCTATGGCTGTATTCCATTAGAGAAAATTACTTATAATTTAAGAGATAAATATGAAACATTTTTGAAAATTTGGTGCCCTTATTTACAAAAGACAGGACTAAATATATAGGTGCTCTGAAGATGAAACAATTGGTTACTTGGGGAAAGAAATAAATATACATACTAAAGTTATTAAGAACTCCATGGAGCATGTGGAGATCTTCCAACAACCAGGCACTTTCTTTTTCTTTCTTTCTAACTTTCTCTTCTTTTGATATAGGGAAGTTAGAGGGGAGGGGGGAAGGGATATATACATTTTTTTCCACACTTGTAATTACTTAAGAACACAATTAAATATTTAAAAAAAAACTGTGGCACTTTAAGTTAATAATACATAAAAAGAAGATCCCAGCTGCACGTCAAGAAAAACTATTTGTGTGAGAGTGACAGTGGGAATGGATTCACTCGGTTATCACAATTGAAGGTACATCAGCAAATTCACACTGGGCAAGGCCATTCACCTGTTTTGTGTGTGGGAAGGGGTTCAGTCGGTCTTCCCACCTGTGGACACACCAATCAGTTCACACCACACTGGGCAGAGGCTGGTCATCTGCTGAATTTCTGGGAAAGGATTCACTCAGTCATCTGACCTAATGGCTCACCAGTGGGTTCACACTGGGGAGAAGCCATTCACCTGCTCAGTCTGTGGGAAGGGATTCACTCATTTATCCCAACTACAGAGTCACCAGCGAGTTCACACTGGGGAGAGGCCATTCACCTGCTCAGAATGTGGAAAGGGATTCACTCAGTTATCCCACCTACAGAGTCACCAGCGAGTTCACACTGGGGAGAGGCCATTCACCTGCTCAGAATGTGGAAAGGGATTCACTCAGTTATCCCACCTACAGAGTCACCAGCGAGTTCACACCGGGGAGAAAGCGTTCACCTGCTCAGAATGTGGGAAGAGATTCACTCGCTCATCCACCCTACAGAGACACCGGCGAGTTCACACTGGGGAGAAGCTATTCACCTGCTCAGTCTGTGGGAAAGGATTCACTCAGTCATCTGCCCTACTGGTACATCAGCGAGTTCACACTGGGGAGAAGCCGTTCACCTGCTCAGTCTGTGGGAAGAGATTCACTAATTTATCCAGCCTACAGAGACATCAGCGAGATCACACTGGGGAGAAGCCGTTCACCTGCTCAGTCTGTGGGAAAAGATTCACTAATTTATCCAGCCTACAGAGACATCAGCGAGTTCACACTGGGGAGAAGCCATTCACCTGCTCAGAATGTGGGAAGAGATACGCTGACTCTTCCGCCCTAAAGAGTCATCAGCGAGTTCACACTGGGGAGAGGCCGTTCACCTGCTCAGTCTGTGGGAAGCGATTCACTCA